>NC_037689.1:109607986-109866472 GCF_003255815.1 Theropithecus gelada | reverse complement strand
TTTTTTTTTTTTTGAGACGGAGTCTCGCTCTGTCGCCCAGGCTGGAGTGCAGTGGCCAGATCTCAGCTCACTGCAAGCTCCGCCTCCCGGGTTTTTACACCATTCTCCTGCCTCAGCCTCCCAAGTAGCTGGGACTACAGGCGCCCGCCACCTCGCCCGGCTAGTTTTTTGTATTTTTAGTAGAGACGGGGTTTCACCATGTTAGCCAGGATGGTCTCGATCTCCTGATCTTGTGATCCGCCCGTCTCGGCCTCCCAAAGTGCTGGGATTACAGGCTTGAGCCACCGCGCCCGGCCTTTTGACATCTACTATTTTTTTAATTTTTTGATTATGGCCATTCTAGCAGGAGTGAGGTGGTATCACACTGTGGTTTTGATTTGCATTTCCCTGATCATCAGTGATGTTGAGCATTTTTTCATATGTTTGTTGGCCATCTGTATATCTTCTTTTGAGAATTGTCTATTCATGCCCTTAGCCCACTTTTTGATGGGATTGTTTTTGTTGTTGTTGATTTGCTTGAGATTTTCATTGTGGATTCTGGATATTAGTCCTTTGTCAGATGTATAGATTGTGAAGATTTTTTTCCCATTCTGTGAGTTCTTTGTTAACTCTGCTGACTGTTCCTTTTGCTGTGCAAAAGCTCTTTAGCTTAATTAAGTTCCAGCAATTGATCTTTATTTTTATTGCATTTGCTTTTGGGTTCTTGGTCATGAAATCCTTGCCTAAGACAATATCTAGAAGGGTTTTTCCAATGTTATCTTCTAGAATTTTTAGAGTTTCAGGTCTTAGGTTTAAGTCCTTAATCCATCTTGAGTTGATTTTTGTATGAGGTGAGAGATGAGGATCCAGTTTCATTCTCCTACATGTGGCTTGCCAATTACCCCAACACCATTTGTTAAAAAGGGTGTCCTTTCCCCACTCTATGTTTTCTTATTATGCAGATAAAGTCCCCTAGGTAATCTCTTGGAGCTGCCCTCAGACAAATACATGAAAAGTCCATTGGGTCATGGTGATGACTGCCTGTCTCTTCTCCGTGGTTGATCTTTCTTGGTTATTTGATTAGATTTCTAGGGAGGGAGTCTTAAGACAACTGCATTTCTTTTGGAAAGAAGCTTCTTTACTCAGTTAAGGAAGTTACAGAGTCTCTCAGGGTGTATCCTTTAAAAGGATCAGAGAGACAGGGAAGTGGACAAAGGTCAGAAAGAGAGAGCTCAGTTTTGAGGCTTATTTTTGAAGTCTTTCCACTGTCCTTTTTTTTTTTTTTTTTTTTTTGGAGATGGAGTCTCACTCTGTCACCCAGGCTGGAGTGCAGTGGTGCAGTGGCAGCTCACTGCAATCTCCACATCCTGGGTTCAAGCAATTCTCCTGCCTCAGCTTCCCAAGTAGCTAGGACTAGAGGCACACACCGCCATGCCTGGCTAATTTTTTTATTTCAGTAGAGACAGGGTTTCACCGTGTTGCCCAGGCTGGTCTCGAACTCCTGAGCTCAGGCAATCCGCCCACCTCAGCCTCCCAAAGTGCTAGGCTTACAGGCGTGAGTCACTGTGCCCAGTGGTCTTTCCATTTTTCAAAGCACTCAGCATGCTTAAGTGCCATATTTTGGGGAATTATTTTCTGTACCCCAACATTTTCAATAACTCCAATGTCTCCTCATTAGAAAAGAAACCAATCCATGAAGCTTGGCACCTCAATGCCCTCATGCAATGGTCTTTCCAGTCCTGTATTCCCCTAGCCCCTTCTAAACACCCCTCAAGTCAGACAGGTCTCTCTTCACTGTCTCTCTTCTTTAGGAACACAGAATTAGGCACATAGTAGGGACAAAAAAATACTGAATCATCAAAATTGGAATACCTCAACACTTTCCAAAAAGTAGAAGTAATACATAACAAACCCAAAATTGCAAATTTCTTAGAAATAGTAATAATAGAAACACTCAGCATAAAATCTAATGGTATACGGCCAAAGCTGAATTTAAAGGAAATTCATAGCTTTCATATTTGCCTAATTAAACAAAAAAAGAATGAAAATAAACTTAATTATAACTCACAGACTAAGAATTGTAATAAATGGAGCAGAAAGCAAAGACACTATGTTATAATAAAAGTTCCTTGAGTAAAGGGCCTGAATCCCCCTCCGCCATCAGCATTTAACACAGTATCAAGAGAGTAGGACTCTCTCGTTCACTGCTGTATTACATCACTAGAAAAGTTATTGGAACATCACCAACACTTCATAAATGTTTATTTAATGAATGAGTAACATACAACCCACACTGTGCTAAGTATCTGACATGGCTTATCCCATTCAATCCTCTTAGCAACTCTATTAGGTAGACAGTATTATTATCATCCCTATTTTACCATAAGAAAAATTGAGGCCAGCTACAGTGGCTCATACCTGTAATCCCAGCACTTTGGGATTTACCCGAGGTGGGCAGATCACTTGAGCTCAGGAGTTCAAGACCAGCCTGGGAGAAACCTGGTCTCTACTTAAAATACAAAAATTAGCTGGGTGTGGTAGCACAGGCCTGTAATCCCAGCTACTCAGGAGGCTAAGACAGGAGAATCGCTTGAACCCAGGAAACGGAGGGTGCAGTGAGCCAAGATCGTGCCAGTGTATTCCAGCCTGGGTGGCAGAGAGACACTGTCTCTCAAAATAAAAAAATAAATAAATAAATAAGAAAATTTGAGTCACAGGATGATAAGTTCAATTGTCCAAGATCATAGCTAGTAAATGTGAGAGCCAGCATTCGAACCCAGGCATCCTAGCTCTTGAACACACTCTCTTAACCACTAAGCCACACTGCTTCCCTAGCAGTCTGAGTAAGTCAGGATTCCCAGCACAGAAGTTCTGAGACAAAGTAGATCAATGGAGGATATATCAGCCCTCTGGAAAGGAAGGACCTGAAGGATTTGGATGACTAGCAAAGCAGAGAGGTGTGAATATGTTCCTGACTTGACTCAGTCCACCTCACCATCCCCATTAAAACTGATATGCTTTATTCCCCATTTCCCCAGAGCCTTGCCAAGTGCCTGGGTGATTTAATGTGCTATTCTACGCTAAGGCTTACCCAGCTACCCTACTCCAGAATGACCTTCCCCACCTCTGAGAATCTGCAGCCCATTGGCTCTTCCCTTCACTTGACACCACTCACATATCATTTTGTACTATTGGCTAGCCTTACTTGTGTAAATGTCTGATCTCTATAATTAGATTGCTTCTCAAATGTGAGGCAAAAATCTAATGCTCAATGGTTTCCATGTTTCCCTCATCAGTACTTAACCCAGTGCCTAGTACATGATGGGTGATATATAAATGTTTGCTGAGGAACATAAAAGAGTTAAGTGAATTTTCCAGAAAAGCACATGGCTTGCTGATTGAACAAGACCCTCTGGACTTTCATATTCAACTTGATTTAACTTCATTACTGTTTTGGGAATGAGGAGATCACAGAGAAGGTTCTAAGAAGGAGGCTAGTAATGCCAGCTCTGCCTGAGTTTTGAAAGTGGGCCAGGTTCTCATTTGATGGCCCTCATTTCCTCCATCTTTCCTCCATGCTCTAGTGAATGCTGAGACTCTACCAGTCAGGAAGAAAGACACTAGGCAAACTTACACTAAAGTGCAAGCAAAGGCATGACCTCCCTGGGGAAAGGTAGTATTAACTTTACAGGAATGAACCCACTGACAGTAGAAAGTCAATCCTATGGAACCTGGGTAAAGCTACCTGGCTCAGGCAGGTTTTTATCAGGACCCTTTCATACACATTCCCCATATAAGACCTACTTTGTCCATACTTAGATATCACACTGTATGTACAAACCCACAAAGTTAGCAGCTCCATTCACAAGTCTCTTCAGCAGCCTTCTCCTCCCTTTCTCCTCTCTCCTTCTAACCCCCACCATGAGCCTCTGCTAAATTTCATTTTCTTCCATTGCTCTGACAATCGCTGTGATAAGTCATATGTCAGTAACTATAACTGTCACAGTACTGGAGCCCTGTCTTTCTGAGAGATAGAAACGAAGTTTGTTTACCTGGGAGCCGTCAGGGATGTGAGCAAACAGACCTTCTGAAGGACCTTTGGTCCAGATGGACAAGCCATTTTCAGGAAGGCCTTTCTCCCACACATGGAATTCAAACAACTGCTCTTTTTCACTGAGTCCCTCCCTTATCTCTCCAGGAGATTGGGCACAGTCGACCTCCATCACTCTTGGGAAGATAAACCACTGCCTTCCTTGGCTTTACTGGGCAAGGGCTTTAGCTCCAGGCTAGCAGTAAGAAGCTGTCTGCTCTGTCCTTATCCCAGACTCTTGTGCTCTTCCCCCTCTTTTAGTCTATCATCTCAGACAAAGGTCAGGGGCTGGGCATAAGGGACTGACAGTAACTTCAAGGATCAACTTTGATATGGAGACCTTCATTTTTAATAAGACGAAATCTTTAAAAAGATGATCATACTGTATCAGGTAGAATTTTCTGCACCAAACAGGGGTGTGTGTGTCTATGTATGTCTGTATATGTGTACATTATATGTTACTCTGTGGTCTTGCTATGCCAGAAATCTGACCCTCTTGGCCCACTCCCTAATCACTGTGGCCTATTTACTTAGGGGTAGATTTTGACAACCTGAGAAATTTGTGATTTTTGTTGGGTAAATCATCTGAAATTGGTCTCAGAATTCAAAATTCTTGAGACAACATAAGGTCTAATGCCCACTATTTCTGGTCTATTATGCTTGCTACCTTTGAACCTCTGACTGTGGAAACCACTAGAGGAGTACTGTCATCAGGGAGAGCAAATCCAATTGCAATTCGGAGAGGAGACTCATGTCTGTGCATGCTCAAAACCAGCTCTAAATCAATTGTTGTGCACATGAGAAACTTGTCAAAATGCAGATTTCTGAGCCCCACTACATACCTACAGAATCAGAATCTTGGAGTTTAGGCCTGAAATTAGAATTTTAACAAATGCAGATCCACCTGTTTCTAGGTAAGAGGTCCATGTACCTCTCTGTATTTGTTTCCTAGGGCTGCCATAATAAATTACCACAAATTGGGTCACTTAAAACAACAAAAATGTCTTCTCTCACAGCTCAAGAGGTCAGAAGTCTGATAAGAATGTATCAGCATGATTTTCTTCTGGAGGGAGAATCTGTTCCATGCCTCTCTGCTAGTTGCTGATAATCTTCTGCGTACCTTGGCTTATAGCTGCGTCACTACAATCTCTGCCTCTGTTGTCAGAGTTCTCCTCTGTATCTTTCTTCTGCGTCTCTGTAGCTTTCTTCTGTGTCTCTGTATCTAAATCTTCCTCTCCTTTTTATTATGAAGATACCAGTCATTCAATTTAGTGCCCACCCTAATCCAGGATGACCTCATCTTAACTTGATTAAATCTGCAAAGATCCTTCCTCCAAATAAGGTCATATCCACAAGTACCAAGAGTTAAGACTTGAACATATGTTTTGGGGGACACAGTTCAACCCACTATACTCTCTATGAGAAATACTTGTCTAAACAAGTGGTTCTCAAACATTTTCAGCAATAGAGTATTTCATTAAATGAAAACCCACTCAGATGCAAAACAGACCCAAGCAGAGCTTCCCTAGTTTAAGTGCAGGTTGGGTTTCAAACCCACTTGTTCATTTTCTCTCTCTCTCTCTCTCTCTCTCTCTCTCTCTCATTCTCACCCACACACACACACACACACACACATACACACACACACACACGCGCACACTCTTCTACTCCCACACCTCCTTGGCCCCTGAGGAGTGAGCACAGCTTAAAAGCCACTGGCCTACAAGACAGAGCGACAGACTCTAATTCACCATTCATGGTGCAAACCAGCTTATAGCTAACACTGTGACCTTGGGCAAGTCACAGAATCTTTCTGTAGCTCAACTTCACCATCTGCAAAATGAAGCTAACAATACCTAGCCCTACCTAATCCAGAAACCTATTGTGAGAAAGAAATAAGGTTAAGATACGTCCAAGTCTTTTGAAACAAAGGTTTGAAAAATGCTACACAGAGATCAATAGCTATTATTTTCAGCTTTACTCCATCCATTTGACTTAGCATGTCGTATGGTATGGAGAGACCAGCTGGCAAATGGTACTCCTCACAAGGCACCACCAGTGGAGTGAGAGGAAGAGGCTGGTAAACAAGCCAACTTAGTTCTAAGATTACCTCCTTCTGCCTGGCCCTGATGGCAATGCTCTCCCGTCTGTTGCCAGGCAATCTGCATGACCTCAAAGTCATCCTTCCTTTTTCACTAGAGTCTAAAGATTTGAGCAACAGGGAGGTAGAGTTTCTGGCCTCTGTATCAACAACCCACCCAAGTAATTTTCTTTCTTGGTCACTTGCGTCAATGCAAGCAGGTGAAAAGAGGCTAAGCCAACCTTCTCCCCATGGCCCGCCCCTCTGGGCTCTTCCATAATTACTCATTTGTCTGTAGCAGATGGCTCAAAATTAAAATTGGTCTCACAGATGAGCTAGAGAGATTAAATCTCAACAACACTGGTAAGTGTTTATGTTGAGATTATAGAAAATCAGCAACAGGACACTTCATTTACTCCTCCTCCTGTCTGATTTTTTGTCTCAGGCTGAGATTACACAGTGTGGAGGGGGACACAGAGGGCCTGGAAAAAGGTGACTGGATCATGGAGAAGGAATATAAAATGTCTAACCTATAAATCTCAAACACTTAATAGGAAAGCAGAAATTCAAGGAGAAAATTATAAAAGCCATCCTGCTATTTATAGATAGCCTGCAGTGGTAGAAAGACCATAGACTTTGAAGTCAGCCACTTATTAGATGTGTTTCCTTGGACAAATAATTTAATCTCTCCAAACCCCAATTTCTTCATCTGTAACTAGGAATGATAATGAAGTCTATTTCATGGTGTTACAGTGAGAATCAAATGAAATAATACATGCATATTACTCAGAAGAGTTCATAATATCTAGTAAGTACTCAATAAAAAGTAGCTAGTATTACTCCTACTCCCACTAGTTGAAGCCATGCTGCTCAGATCACCTACTGGCTAATGTCATTTATTCATTCAAAAAAATGTATTAAGCACCCACTAGCACATAGTGGTTAATAATTCAGACTGAACGACCTTGGGAAGGTCATTCACCTTGTTGAAGCATCAGTTTCCTTATATGACATACAGGTTTAATGATGTGATATCATGATAATTCTATTATTTGCTTTGATTCCCATTCCAAAGTCAAACTTCTAGGTGAAACCAAAGGATTTTGTCAATCAAATCAAGAAAATAAGTCATTTAGTTTAAATTGAGAGAAAAGGATAGAATGGCATCATACTGGCCAAAGTGAAAAACTGAGTTACCTACTCTCATGTATCTGTGCTAACTTGCAGTAAACCTAGCTTACTTCATTCACAGAATGGAATTGTAGAGAGTTTCAAGATCATGTAGTCTGAAGTGACATGTTCAAGGTCACTCAGCTGAGCCTGAACTGACACAAATACCTCCTGTTCCCAAAGCTACTCTTTCTACTACCCCACTTTGCCTTTGAGGAATCACCAGAAATGCTACCATTTACGATGGAGATGCAAATAAATAAAGCAGCTACAGGTAGTGTCTATCAAGAACAATTCATTGATGACAGAGTTTCAGCAAATGATTAGCTCTATTTAGTTCTGTTCAATTTTCTAAGTATTTTTGACTACTAATCATATGCCTCACAATCAAACTGAAATATCCAGTTAGTGCTTTCAAGAAATGCATACTCAGAGTGACATCACCAAGATCGATGGCTGATTAGGGGTACCTAACACTCATCCCCTCCACAAAAACTTCAAAAACAAAAATTACACAACTACACTTCAACTAGAGTATCTAAGGGAGAACACCAGAATATAGCAAGGGACTGATGAATATTCCCTGTGGAGCAGGGAAACTCATAATGGCAGTGTAGAGAGGGAATTGAAGCCCCCAGGCTCCGTGACCCTGTCTCTCTTGCTGATACTGGCTCAGAGACAGCATGGGCTTCTCATCATGGGGAAAATATAAACAGAAGATCCTCAGCAGCCCTCATTACTGCCATTGACACCTGCAGTCCTTGCTACAGCAGAGTCCCACAGTCCTCACAGACACTGAGCCCAGTTTAGGGAGCTGCCTGGCGTCCATGTGGCTGCGTTGTTCCAGAGGAGGAGCCCACATGGTGTACCCTCCCTCACAGCACTATCTTGAGACTGGAGCCACTGCTAGAATGCATCTTGCTCTGGGGCCAATAGCCACTGTATCTCCCCCTTTCTGAGGCCCCACTGTTATTCCATCATACTCACACAAGTGGCTGCAATGCCACACCCCAGTTGCTTGGAGCCTAGACCCAGTAGAGCAGCTGTGACTTTGACATCCAAGCCTATGTATATGCGGTGCCCTGCATTTCAAGGAACAAGCCACCCTGCACAGTGGGGAAGCCATTTCCACGACTGGTGGAACTGCCACACTTTGCACATCCCTGACCTACCCAGCAGCATCATTACCAGCAAAGCCACACCACCGCCTCTACAAATACCCACAGCCTAGGGTACTGAGGCACTTGCAGACACTATTGATATTGATTATAGCTGAAGAAATTAAACAGAGACTACTCTATTGTGCTTATACAGAAGCAAAGCCAAAGCACCCCACCAAATCAACACCCTAAGACCCATCTTCAGGAAAAAGTCTTTCCCTACTGTTAACTTAAAAATCACACAAGATCTATAAATTTAGAAAAGGAGACTATTTATTTTACAGGTTAGAGCCTGCAAAGTGGTCATATCACAGGCTGGGAAGAATAACCATCAGCAAAGACCAGAGACAGGCACATGGAAGGAAGGGTTGGAGTAGGAGCTTTATGCTGAATGGATTAGCTAAGCATATATAGTTAACAGGTTATAAGAGGTGATATGAATATATATGAAGGTGGTCCTGACATGTACATATTGATGAAACATGCATGCAACATACAACTCATGTTCATTTTAAGGTGGAGACTTAACATGTAAATGTATTACAGTTAGGTCCTATATGTCAAAAGGTGAAGCAGCGACATCAAGGCACTCAAGTGTGCAGCCTCTGTAAACCCACCAGGACCAGTCCATGGTTGGTGTTCTTTTTATCAGGAAAAGTTACTGAAATCAGTCTTTTGGCCAATCAAAAGAAGAGTGGCTGGGGGCTAGTTAGCATACAGTGAAACTGAATTTGCTTTAACATTGCTTATCTCAAGACCAGTGCTTGTTTAGCTGCTAGAGAAAAAGAATAACCTCATGACAGTAGGAACATAGTTTGTTCTCTCTCTCTTTTTATTTATTTTTTTTTTAGACGTGGTCTCGCTCTGTCGCCCAGGCTGGAGAGCAGTGGTGTGATCTTGGCTAACTGCAAGCTCCGCCTCCTGGATTCACGCCATTCTCCTGCCTCAGGCTCCCTAGTACGTGGGACTACAGGTGCCCGCCACCACACCCAGCTAATTTTTTTTTTTTGTATTTTTAGTAGCGATGGGGTTTCACCATGTTAGCCAGGATGGTCTTGATCTCCTGACCTCGTGATCCGCCCACCTCCACCTCCCAAAGTGCTGGGATTACAGGCGTGAGCCATTGCGCCCGGCTGGAACATAGTTTATTCTTTAAGTGTCAGGGTGCGTGATTTCATGCTTGGCCTGACATGGCTTTAGGTTTTGTTTATAATTTGATACAAAAAGTCCAGATCGTCCCACTGCACTCCAGCCTGGACAGAGACTCTGCATCTTCTCCAAACACAATGGAATAAACCAGAAATAAATAATAAGAGGTATTTTGGAAACTAAACAAACACATGGAAAGTAAACAACATGCTCCTGAAAGAATAATGGGATAATATCTCATATCTTGAGATACATGAACCTATAGAAATTAAGAAGAAAATTTTTAAATTTTTCAAAACAAATGAAAATGGAAACAAAACACACCAAAATTTATAGGATACAAGGAAGGCACTACTAAGAGGAAAGTTTATAAGTGCTTACATCAAAAAAGTAGAAAAACTTCAAATAAATGACCTAATGTTGCATCTTAATGAACTACCAAAGCAAAAGCAAACAAAACACAAAATTAGTAGAAGAAATAATAAAGATTGGAGCAGAATGAAATGAAATTGAAACAAAAAATAGAAAAGATCAATGAAATGAAAAGTTGGATTTCAGAAAAGATCAAAATCAACAAACTTTTAGACAGACTAAGACAAAAAGAGAGAAGGCACAAATAAATAAAATCAGAGATTAAAAAGGAGAAACTACAACTGATGCCTCAAAAATTAAAAGGACCATTACAGTCTACTAAGAGCAATTATATTTAAATAAATGGAAAGATCTAGAAGAAATGAATAAATTTCTAGATGCATTCAACTTACCAAGAATGAACCATGAAGAAATCCAAAACCTAAATAGACCAATAACAAGTAATAAGATCAAAGCTGTAATAAAAATTTCCCAGCAAAGAAAGACAAGCCCAGGACCTGATGGTTTCACTGCTGAATTTGACCAAACATTTGAAGAAGAACTAATCCCAATCCTACTCAAAGTATTGTGAAAAATGGAGGAGGAGAGAATATTTCTAATTCATTCTAAGGCCTGTACTACCCTGATACCAAAGCCAGATAAAGACCCATCAAAAAAAAAGAAAACTACAAATCAATATTCCTGAGGAATATTGATGCAAAAATCCTCAACAAAATACTAGCAAACTGAATTTAACAACACATTTAAAAGGTCACTCATCATGGCCAAGTAGGACTTATCCCAGAGATGCAAGGATGGTTCAACATATACAAATCAATCAATGTGATACATAATATCAACAGAATGAAAGACAGAAACCATATGATTATTTCAATTGATGCTGAAGCAACATTTGATAACATTCAATATCCATTCATGATAAAATCCCTAAAACTCTGGATATACAAGGAATACATTTCAACACAATAAAAGTCACATATAACAGACCACAGCTAGTATCATACTGAATGATCTTTTCCTTTCCTCTAAGATCTAAAATAAGACAAGGATGCCCACTTTCATGACTGCTATTCAACATAGTACTAGAAGTTCTAGCTAGAGCTATCAGACAAGAGAAAAAAATAAAGGGCATCCAGATTGGAAAGGAAGAAGTCAAATTATCTTTATTTGCAGATGACATGTTATATTTGGAAAAACCTAAAGACTATAAAAAAACTATTAAAACTGATAAACAAATTCAGTAAAGTTGAAGGATACAAAATCAACATCCAAAAATCAGTAACCTTGCTGTATGTCAACAGCAAACAATCTGAAAAATAAATCAAGAAAGTAATCTCATTTACCATAGGTACAAATCAAATACCTAGCAATAAATTTAACCAAAGAAGTGAAAGACTTCTACAATTTATACTGTGAAACACTCATGCAATATATTGAAGAGAACACAAAAAATTGAAATATACTCCATGTTCATAGAAGAATCAATATTGCAAAAATGTACATACTACCCAATGCAATCTATAGATTAAATGCAAATACCAATGGCATTCTTCACAGAAATAGGAAAAACAATCCTAAAATATGTTTAGAACCACAAAAGACCCAAAATAGCCAAAGCCATCCTGAGCAAAAGGAGCAAAACTGGAGGAATCACATTACCTGACTTCAGATCATACTACAGAGCTATAGTAACCAAAACAGCATGGTACTGGCATAAAAACAAACATAGACCAGTGGAACAGAATAGAGAACCCAGAAATAAACCCACATATCTACAACAAACTCACTTTCAACAAAGATGCCAAAAACGTACATTGGGAAAAGGACAGTCTCTTCAATAAATGGCACTGAGATAACTGGATATCCACATGCAGAAGAGTGGAAGTAGACTCATATCTCTTGCCACATACAAAAATCAAATCAAAATGAAATAAAGTCTTACATCTCAGACCTCAAACTATGAAACTACCAAGAAAAAACATTGGGAAAACTCTTCAAGACATTGGTCTGGGCAAAGATTTCTTGAGTAATACCCCTCAAGCACAGGGAACTAAAACAAAAATAGACAGATTGGATCACATGATATTAAAAAGCTTCTGCATAGCAAAGGAAACAATCTACAAAGTGAAGAGGCAGCCTACCAAATGAGAGAAAATATTTGTACACTATTCATCTGACAATGGATTAATAACCAGAACATATAAGGAGATTAAACAACTCTATAGGAAAAAAATCTATTACTGTATCAAATAGGCAAAAGATCTGCAAAGACATTTCTCAAAAGAACACATACAAATGGCAAACAGGTACATGAAAAAGTGCTCGACATCACTGATCATCAGAGAAATGAAAATCAAAACTACAATGAGTTATCATCTCATCTTAGTTAAAATGGCTTTTATCCAAAAGGCAACAACAAATGCTGGTAAGGATGTGGAGAAAAGGGAACCCTTGTACACTGTTGGTGGGAATGTAAATTAGTACAAACACTACAGAGAACAGGTTGGAGTGTCCTGAAAAAACTAAAAATAGAACTACCATATGATCCAGGATTCTCACTGCTAGGTGTAAGCCCAAAAGAAAGGAAATTACTATATTGAAGAAATATCTTCACTCCCCTATTTATTGCAGCACTATTCACAATAGCCAGGATTTGGAAGCAACCTACTTGTCAATCAACAGATGAATGGATAAAGAAAATGTGCTGCATATATGCAATACAGTACTATTCAGTCATAAAAAACATGAGGTCCTGTCACTTGCAACTACCTGGATAGAGCTGGAGGACATTATGTTAAGTGAATTAAGCCAGGTACAGAAAGACAAACTTCTCATGTTCTCACTCATTTGGGGGAGTTAAAAGTTGAAACGATTGAATTCATGGAGATAGAGACCAGAATTATGATTACCAGAGGCTGGGAAGAATAGTAGTTGGGGTGGGGGAAGTGGATATGGTTAATGGCTGCAAAGATACAGTTAGATAGAATGAAGAAGAGCTAGTATTAGCATAGCAGGGTGATTACAAACAACAATATTTTACCGTACATTTTAAAAATAACTAAAATGGTATAATTGGAATGTCTGTAACACCAAGGAATGAAAATGCTTTAGGTGGTGTATACCCCATTTATCCTGATGTGATTATTATGCATTGTATGCTTGTATCAATATATCTCATGTACCCCACAAATATATAGACTTTCTATGTACCAATAAAATTAAAAATTAAGAAAATCAGCTCAAAATTGTTTAAGACATAAATGTGAAACCTGAAATCATAAAATTACTCAAAAACAAACAAACAAACAAAGGGGAAACATTTTATGGCACTGGTCCTGGAAAGAATTTTTTGGATAAAAGCTTAAAAATACAGGCAACAACACCTGTAATCCCAGCACTTTGGGAGGTCGAGGTGGGCGAATCATGAGGTCAGGAGATGGAGACCATCTTGGTTAACATGGTGAAACCCCATCGCTACTAAAAATACAAAAAAATTAGCCGGGCGTGATGGCAGATGCCTGTAGTCCCAGCTACTCGGGAGGCTGAGGCAGGAGAATGGCATGAACCCGGGAGGCGGAGCTTGCAGTGAGCCGAGATCGTGCCACTGCACTCCAGCCTGGGTGACAGAGCGAGACTCCATCTCACAAAAAAAAAAAAAAAAAAAAAAGTACAGGCAACAAGAGCAAAAATAGACAAATGGGATTGCATTACACTAAAAAGCTTTTGCACAGAGAAGGAAATAACAGAGTGAAGAGACAACCTAAAATGTAGGAGAAAATATTTGTAAACTATACATCTGACATGGGGTTAATACTCAGAATATATAAGAAACTCAACTCAATAGCAAAAAGGCAAATGTCTGATTATACAATATATACATGTATCGAAACATCACACTGTACCCCATAAATATATACAATTATGAATCAACTAAAAACAAAATTTAAAATAATAATAAATAAAAATAAATTATTTTGGGGGATGTTATAAAAAAAGAAATTTATAGTCTCATGGGAAGAATAGTTATGCATATGCTGACCAGTCAGACCACTCCTCTTAGGCATGGCTTTCTGTGTTTCAAAGGACACAAAAGACTTAAAACAGTGATGCTTAGCTCTCAGAAAGAAAAATATAATTATTTAAACTTGATCTAACGTGGACCAAGGGAGTTGGCTGCACACTTCACAAGGAATAAACTATGAAATAACCTCGAAAGCAATTCACTTAATGAAAACACGTGAGTGTTTTGGTTTTTTGTTTTTTGTTTTTTTGCCACAGCCCCTCTTTCTTCATGGTTACCATCAACTCAGGGCTTCCCTCCTTTAACCTCATGCATCATGATTATATATAGCCCTTATGCACATACACATGTCTCATTAGAAAGTTTCCTGTTGTCTGTTCCTGGGCAGATATGTTTCATCTGCATGTGATGTCATGTCCTCTCCCTTCACTTCACCTGGACAGTTGTCTAGTGGGCAGCCATTTTGTCTCATTTTCACCCCAGGCCGCTCAATGTTTACTCTGTTATTGTTTTTTCCAACTTATGACTCTTATTGCAAACTCAATTCAAGTGTGAAACATCAGTACAAAATTCAGAGCCACCCTTCCTTCTCTCCTTGGAGCTATCGTATCCCAGCACACCAAACACTATTCTGTACTGATTTATTTCCATATGCTAACAACAAGCATGAGACAATAACAGTGCAAGGAAATGCATGCTATACCATCCAAAATGTATGAAGTGGACAATATAAGAGGCCACTCAGGATGCCAGTAGATAGGGCAGTTTCAAGTGAGGAACATTTCAGAAAATAAATAGTCTTTGAGCTGGAACAGCAGAAAGAAGATGGCACGCTGGTCAGAAGGAAGTGAATGTGCAATGATGTGGGCAGTGGAAATGATGGTAGCTTGTTCACCATGGGTGCTGGAGTGAAAAGTTGGTGATGAAAGCAGTGTTTGTGACTTATGTTACCCTCATGAGATTAGCCTCATGGAGGAAGGCCCTGTATATTTCACTCAGATCCAGGACACTGGGCTAGGTCGGTACTAAATCTGATCACAAATAGCTGGGTTGCTCTGCTCACCTGCCCACCCTCTTTTTTCTCTGATCTTAGTTGGGATGTGTCTATGGCCATTGATTGAATGACTTTTTACTTGGGACCTTGGTGAACAGTCAGCATCATCCCAGAATGTTGTTAGCAGTTTTCTGACTGGCAGTCAGGACAGAGAGGACTAGAGTATGGTGAAAGGAAGGGGCCAGGTCCACTGATTACCCAGAGGTCTAGTTGGGCAGGGCTTCCCCTTAGCAAATATTGGTAAGAAGCTGGCCATATTGGTCTTTGACCCTCTCTTCTTTCATCTGTCTTCTTTCCCAGATGATACTCTTTCCCTCCCCTCCTGTAACCCCATACACATAGGTCCAATGTCGGTGTCCCATTTTTACAGCTTTATTGAGGTAAAATTCATGTGTTAAAAAACTGCATGCATTTAATGTATCCAGTTTGATGTGTTTGGACATATGCATATACCCATGCACCAAAATCAAGGTTATAAACCTATCCATCACCTCCAATAGCTTCCTGATACCCCTTTGTTCTGTCTGTGTCCCGTTTTTATTGGTTGATAGTCATTGATTGACAACAATTTTGACATCCATGATACCATGCCTAAGTAGTTATCTTCTTCTGTCTCTGACCATTGCCTTCATCTCTTTATCAGAATCCTTATCTTTTTCTCCTTTAAATATTAGTGCTGCCCAGGATTATTTCACTCCTCCCTTTGTAGCCAAATATCTATCAAAGGCCCATGATTTATTTTGCAACTTTCAGCTAGCTATACCCACCCGGATGTACCCCAAACATTTAAAATGCTCTTTGTCTAGTAATAATATTAGCAAATGCACTTTGAGCGCTTACCTTGTGCCAGTATCCATCCTAAGAATATAATATGCATTATCTTATTCGATACCCACAACCATCCTGTGATGCAGAATAATGCTATTATCCATATTTACAAATGGGGACATCAAGGCACAAAGAGGTTAAATAACTTGTCCAAGCTCATACATCTAGTAAGTGGATGCAATGGGATTAAAACCTAGGCAGTCTAGCAGTTGCATCTGTATTCTGAATCCTTGTTCTAGCTTCATTTCACCCTCCTCATTCTCTTCTTCATCCAGGGTATTCTTTCTCAGGCAATGGCACTGTTATACTTCCAGTTTTCTAGATTTGAAACATTGCAGTTGTCTTCCTTTCCAACCTCTCCTTCAGTCACCCACACTACATTAGTTACCAAGTGCCTTTTAATAACTGAATTGAGGTGAGGAGGCAAACATATGAATAATTAACTGAAAAAGAAGTGCTGTTAGCGATAAGAGTGCTATATATGTGGGAGCAAAGATATCTGATCATGTCACTCAAGGACTGAACTTGCTCCTTATTTCCTATGAAATAACGCTCAAAATACAGGCACAGGGTTGATAGTTTGAGGAAATAGAGCTGCCTAATGACCCCTCAAATTATGCCACATTATCACCAATAAATCTAGCTATAAGTTTGGAGGGATTTTGAGGCCAACGGGCAAGATAGAATAAGGAAAAGAGTTTCTTCTCCTATCAGCAGGAAGTCTCTGGCGTCAGGAGAGCCACCTTACCAAGGGCCAAAATGAATTCAGGGACCTACCTACGAATAAACCCAAACAGTGTGTTGCCTCTTGCAGGATTAAATGACCCCAATGCAGCAGCTATTCTCTGTTGTAAGAAGTATGTCAGCCTCTGAAGTTCACAGTGGAGAGGAGGGAATGGTACATGATTAGCAGGAGTTTGAATAAAGGAAAACTTCCTGTTTCACCTTGCTGTCGATGAATTGCTGTTGCCTGTCCATTAGTAAAAAAGGGCTGTGAACCAGGTAAGAAAAAGGTACTGAAAGAACCTTCCAGAGAGGCAAACCAGAGAAGAAAGAGGCAGTTGGTCACAAAAGAAGAGGAAGACTTGCCTCTAAGTCTACCATCTTTAATTCTTCACCAAGGAAAGGGGGGTGATGACCCATAACAGACACCTCTCAAGCTGGAGAGCAGAATTTCCAAATCTCCCTCTGCTTTTCAAGGACTGTCTGTGATGATTTAATGTTTGTTGCCACCATCAACTCTATTATTCATATAAGAATTGTGGATAGAACTTTGGAGCTAAAAATGATCAACAGAGCTCCTCTGAGCCTACCCTTGTCAGCAAATCAGCCTTGTACTCAAACCACTAAGTAGATAGTATCTCTCTTCTTCACAGTGTGCCTGCATAGGAAAGGACTTCAATGTCCACTGAGAGATCCAGAGTTTAGAATAGTTTGAGCTTTGTCTACCCAAGCAAAATGAAAATGTGTCATATTTACTTAAGCAATTTTCTCCCTCTAACCCCTAATTTCTTAACTCCAAATATAAGATGTGAAATTATTCAATTATCAGGTTCCTAGGTCACCACCACCCTTCTCCACATTCATTTATCTTGAAGTTGTAAAAATAATGCATGTTAGCTATAAGAATTATAACAGCATAAAAGGATGTAAAGGAAATCATCCCCTATTTCCCACTCTCAAAATAATGCCCTAGAAGTCATTACTACAGACAATTTATGTGTGTCCTAGGTATTTTCTATACATAGTCAAACAGAAACACACACAAATACACAAAGACTTTTTTTAACAAATGTCCTACAAACCTGTTCTTTTCCTTTAACAATGCATTGTGGATATCTTGCCAAAGCTGGGCACAACACTGATGAAGTGACATTTGCACTGCATCTGCTACTTGGCCTGGCTGTCATCTCCCCCTGCCTTCCTCCCTGTCCTCCTCCTCCTTTTAGGTAACCTTGAGAGTCTGATGACTTTCCAAGCACAGGCCAGTGAACCATGGACTTTACCTCTAAGCATGTGATTGGCTACTTCCAGGGTGATCGGGGCCTCATCCCTCATTCTCCATTGGCATGCATGCCTGCCAAGAGCACCAGGTGATTTTCCAGGGCAGTGGCTTCCAATGGTGCTACATGAGTCTTGATCTGGACTACCATCTCCCAACCTTCTTGAGGGTGTGCAAATCCTGGGCATGAATAAATAGCTGCAGGCTAGCTACCAAATTGCAGCTACCACTGCCACTACCCTGAAGATGGAGACAAGAAGAGGCAAGGAATATGTCCTCACCCCCTGCGGTATGCCACATTGCTTCTCAGAAAAGCATTCTTTATTTTTTTATTATTTCTTTAAAGACATATTCTCCGTGTGTTGCCCAGGCTGGAGTTCAGCGGTGCAACCTCAGTTCTCTGCAACTCCAGTCTCCCAGGTTCAAGCTATTCTCATGCCTCAGCCTCCCAAGTCGCTGGGACTACAGGCCTGCACCACCACGCCCAGCTAATTTTTCTAATTATTATTATACTTTAAGTTCAGGGATACTTGTGCAGAATGTGCAGGTTTGTTACATAGGTATACACATGCCATGGTGGTTTGCTGCACCCATCAACCGTCTCTATTTAAAATACAAAAGTTAGCTCTTAAGAAGAGCTCTTAAGAAGAGCTAATTTTTGTACTTTAAGTAGAGACGGTGTTTCTCCATGTTGGCCAGGCTGGTCTCGAGCTCCTGGCCTCAAGTGATCCACCCGCCTCAGCCTTCCAAAGTGCTGGGATTACAGGCATGAGCTACCGCACCCACCAGAAAAGCATACTTAATAAAGAATTATATGCTAGAGAAATCAGCCTGAGAGTGTTGAGTAGTGTTTGATGAGGAAGAAGGAAATGTGGCCACCCAATTTCAAAACCACAATCTCAGCACTGGAGATAAATGGAATGCCATATCACCACATGTTTGAACAGAGGCAGAATGGCTACTGGGCAGGAGTGTTACCAAAAGGGTTAAACATGTATCTGTTATGAAGGTGGACTATGGCATCTCCAAGTTCTCTTCTAACTGTGATTTTGCAGTGTATGTACCAACTACGATTTATGATATGATGAACAAAGTCTGAGAGTCGAATTCTCATGTTGACTTCATTCCTCAACTTTTGGGTAGCTGGAGACAAATACTCAACCTCTCTATAGCTTAACTTCTTATCACTGAATAACAAAGGAATAATGCTAAATAATCCCACAGGGATGCTGTGAGAAAATGATCGGTATTTTAAAATTGTTCTAAAAGTACCTCATAAACACACATTAAATAGGTGCTGTTCCCGACACATAATTGACTTAGTAGAGAGGCAAGAATACAAAGCTCCAGTAAATATAAAAACCACAGGGGAGTTATAATTCCACAGGTAGGAATGGCACTGACACATTTCTAGCATAAAACATCTGGAGTTGTGAGGGATAACTATTTAGCTGTGGTGCACTTAATCATGGAATCATAAGGATTAAATGAAATATACTGGCAATCTAGTCCATTCTTCTGTCACTGCAATCAATCCAAGCTGTATTAATCTCTAGCCTCTAAAAGAGTTAAACATGCAATGCTAATTTGATGGAACACAACCTTGGCAGGGTATGAAAGAAGTCCCAAAGCAATTCTGTGGAAGAGTCAGTTGCCCAGAATTCTCAAATGTATGTCTGGGGCCTCCAGGGAGTCTCAAGTATATGAATGAGGTCACAGATGAGGAAGAGTTGGCTGGGAGCTAGGGCTCCTCCTTGCATACCTAATCACCGTTGCTGCTCTTTTCTAACAAAAGACAAGCAATCCCTGCAAAAGAGCTGGGTGTACTATTTCCTTCTTCACTTGCAACTTTTCATCCATCTTTGAGATTCTTATCCCCTATTAACTAAATATGGAGAAGAAAACTAAGCAGTAGTAAATTTCATTTAGAACTCCAGTCCTTTTTAAGGTCTCTTTTGGGTTATCCCTGGCCTGTGTTCCTGAAAAGGTGCTGCAGAGTGAAAGACTGCTTTGAAGCTCTGGCTATATGTGTTTCAGATAGATGGACATGTTTTTTGCAAGTGATTGGAAATTCATCATTATGTGTAAACTGTCTTTGCTTTCTAATGTTTCAGATGTGAAATTTAATCCTGGCCATTGTGTACTGAATAATCAATGTCTGACTTCAGGGAAATAAGGACAAGACAGCCGATGTTTCCCTAATTCGTTCTTGATCAGCACCTAGCTTATTTTTCTCTAGGGAGACAGCAGCCCTCACCCCTAGCCTAAGAGGACACAGTGAGAGAGCCAGGCAAGAAACAGCAGCCATAGAGCTAGAAGTCCAAAGCAGCCCTCCCTTCTCCCAACTACAACAAAGCTCCTTCTCCTTTCTTTTAACACTTGGTCTGCTGTGACAAGAGCAAAAGGTATTCTACTTGAGACTGCACTATTGACAATGCAGCTGCCAGTTCAAAGCAATAAAATTGGAAGTAATATCAGAGAGAGAGAAATTATGGGAGAGGGACCTTGTTCTTGAGTTTTTTTTCCTCTCAAAATGTAATAGAGGGAAAATACGTGAGTAAAGGCAGTACATTATAAAAATATTAGAAAACATTTACTTGTCACAAATTATGTTTGGAAAGAACTTGCTTGCAACCGAATGATGTTAACATGACAAGCATAAGTTCAATCACAAAATGACTTTGTCTACTTTTCCTGGCAACCAAAAGTTACATATTTTTTAAATGACTTCCGTTTTATTAGTGACCCAGTAATTTAATTCTGGCCATTGTGTACTGAATAATCAATTGCTTATCATGATGGGGGCACAGTCATGGCCACGAAACAGAAACTTTTGAATCCTGTTTTTCTGATAAAGAAGGAATAAATATTCTTAAAATGTGTCGCATTCAGATGTCTGTGCTAGATGAACTTAGGCATTTTGATGTTATTCAGGCCCAGGCGTCTTTTCTCATTGGCTTCCCAACCCTAATCAATTCTTGCTACAGAGTGAGGGGCTCCTGGGTGCATGGTTGTTTCTGAGAGAAGCCATTCAGAAATCCCAAATGGGGAATTCAAGCAGAAAGATCCTAAATACAGAATTGCCCCAGGGTGCTTCCAGTAGTACCAGCTAACAAAAATGTTTTCCACCTTGGGGATAATAGTATTAAAAAAAAAAATCCCACCATTAATAGTAGTCATTGTAGGTTTGCCTCATGTTTGCCTAGAATATCCATAACTTATGGGATTTTTGTTCTGATGATAATCAAGGGCCTGTGGTGTTGCCATGAGATACATGTCCACTGACTTCTTTTTAGCGTAGCTAAGAGTAATAGCACCATGCCATGGAGAGGCAATCTCCATAATGACCTGCCCAGTTCCCTGTCACAGTAGCCCTTAAGTCCTCCCCATCCTCCACGGCCCCCGATGAAGACACTTCATTCCCATGGATTGACTCTTCTATCCATTACTATGAGATGACTCTTCTAGTCCATAATCTGAGATTAATCCTGTTTCTAGCCATAGAGACTCTTAGAACTAAGGGCAGTAGCTCAGCAGTGCAGCATCAAATCAGGCAAGCTGCTGATCCCTTTTGAATCTTGTATTTTGGTAGCTATGCCTGAGCCCTTGCCTTATTGTCATGGGACCAAGACTGTTTTATGATCCACCTCAATGATTCTAAAATGCAAGTGATTTTGCCCCCCGGGGGACATTTTGGCAATGTCTAGAGATGTCCTTGGCTTTTACACTTGGTGATAAGGTGCTACTGATATCAAGGGGGTAAGGCCAGGGATGCTGACAAACACCTTACAATGAACAGGATGGCTCCCCACAATGAAAAATCATCTGGGCTAACATGTTAAGAGTGCTGAGGTTGAGAAACCCTGGACTAATTTCAGTAATGGAGTCCCTGTCACATATCCTTCCCAGTATCCCTATTCATGTTTCTAGACCTCACAATACTAATCACCTAATCACCTTTTTCCTAGACCACTGCCTACATTTACATTATTCTGATGCAGTGTTTTGTCCACATA
The DNA here is from genome assembly GCF_003255815.1 of Theropithecus gelada. Lineage (NCBI taxonomy): Eukaryota > Metazoa > Chordata > Mammalia > Primates > Cercopithecidae > Theropithecus > Theropithecus gelada. The sequence continues at coordinate 109,844,551 of NC_037689.1, read as the reverse complement.
CTGAGAACCCTCTCTTTTATCTACTATCAGCATAACTGGGCTGTTTCTGATGCCACCAGTCATCCATCATCCCACCAGACCACCTTGAGTCTGTATATCATGTTTGTTTAACAACCCAAGCTTTGGATACAACCTACTTGAATTAAAGTCCTGGCTCCTCCATTTAGTAGCTGTGTAAGAGCTTAGACAAATTACCTTACCTTTCTGAGCGTCAGCTTCCTTATCCATGAAATATAAATAGTGGCAGCTGCTACCTCATAAAGGAGATAATACATATCAAGAGCTTAGCAAACTTCCTAGCATATTTGTAAGTGTTTGGTAAATGTTAACTACTGCTCATTGCTAAGACATGTGTGGATTGATTCAGCCTCTCTCTTGTACAGTGATTATCAAGCCTCTAGAGCAGCATTATCCAGCAGAAATTTCTGCCATGAGGGAAATGTTTTCAATCTATGCTGCCCCATAAGGTAGTCATGTGGCTATGGAGTAGTTGAAATGTAGACAGTGTGACTGAGGAACTTTATTTTTAAAGTATTTTTAAAATGTTAATTTTCAGACATGACTAGGGATGTTATCATAATGCACAATGCACTTTTAAGAGTTTTTCAAACTCAACATCTCACCAAAAATAAAATTCCAACAAACTCTCCTGGGAAAGGGAGGGGAATTCTTACTCTCTCCTTCCAGACATTGAGAACCATTGTCCTAGTGAGGCACTGTACTGATGGGAGTGTATTGTAATCCTCAGGTGGGTTAGGAAATAAGAAGGGGCTAAGACTGGCATGACTAATTCTAGCTAGTTCTGCCTCCCTCTGCTCCACTGAGCCACTGTCAAAAAAGCCTCATACCCAGAACCCAACCAGGGTCATATTGCTCCCAGGAGACATTTGGCAATGTCCAGAGATATTTTTGGGTATCAATTCTGGGGGAGAAGGGAGAGCTGTTACTGTCATCTAATGGATACAGACAAGGGATGCTGCTAAACATTCTACCATGCATGAACAGTCCCCCACAACAAATTATCTGGCCGAAAATATCAGTCATGCCAAGAATGAGAAAATGCCCTAGAGAGATCCCTAAACAATCCCACACAGGGGAGCATCACTCTGTGTTTAAAAGTCTCCAAAGGTAAGGGATCTCTAACCTCCCTGGGAATTCAGTTCAATGTTTCCACTACCTTCAGTTTACTCCCTTCAAATTACCTGGAAGGAAATTGTTCTCCTCCATATTGGGAGCAGATATTAAAAACCAACAATTATTCAATCTGGGAAAATGCAGACAAAGGAGAGAAACTTCTAAAATGATGGAAGCTGCAGAGAGGGAGAACTGGGTTTAGTTCACCAATTGTTAGGATATCAGAAAGAAAAGAGTTTTTGAAACCTGCCAGGATTTTACTCTAAGTAATAGACCACGACTCCCACGGTATGCAATAAAACAACTTGCCCTTATTACCCCCCAAAAGATAATACAGTGTAAAAGGGTAAAGATGTTCTCAAAAGGGGTTGGATTTAAATGTTTGCGACTTCTCAAACTATAACAGACTACTTATAGGAGCCAGAAATATTAGGACCACACTTCTTTGAAATCAATAGCATACAAGGAATTCCTGGTATCTTCCAACACCACCTTCTGTGCCTCAGACACAGAAATCTGGGCTGAAAGGCCCATGGAGCTGAGCCAGTCATTGGACTAGATCTTATATTTCTGGGTTGCCTGAATTTCTCCATGCTGCAATTTAGGTACATCTTTTCCTGTGTCATCGTCAAGGAAAAAAATTGAAAGCTACTGTGTTCACTCCAGAAAACTAAACTGGATAGGTAATTCACATCATAAACCCGTATTTCTTCTCCTATCTCTGAGCTTGGAGAAACTGAGCTGTCCTACATAATTGTCCCTTACTTTCTCCTGCACTTTACATGGCAAATGCCTCTATGTGACAGCAATCAGCAAGGCTGAAAATGCAAAATTTAACCCTGCAGATGCTTCTCCACTATCAGAGGTTGGAAAGATAGTAAAGGACCCTTTAATGTTTATTTCCTGAAAAGATCAAGGATAGCCACAGGAAGAGGAATTAACTCCTGCTGCTCTGGAGGACATTTAGAGCAACTGCCAACAGGTCAGCAACAGTATTCCACCACTGGAGACCAGTGTCAGCTGCCTGGCCTGCCTCAGGTGTGGATAACTGAGAGAAAGAATGTGAGACTCAATAATTGTTTAATGAATGTGACAGAATCTCTTCTTTCAACACTTATCCTCCAATCGTATCACGTAACCTTACAGTCAGATGGCTACATATGAACTAAGCAACCAAACAAACATCATTTGACATTTATATGGAGCATGGAATGAAAATCATGGGGGGAAAGGGAATGCTTTTGATGTTATTTAACATGAATTTTGCTTCTAGATTTCTGATCTGGTTTCCTTTTTATGTCTTTTTTTTTTTTTTTTTTTTTTTTTTTTTTTTTTTTTTTTTTTAGGCCTCTTCCTACTGTGAGGCTACTTTAAGGGCTTTTTCTTCTTTTCTTTTCTTTTTTTTTTTTGAGATGGAGTCTCACTCTGTCGCCCAGGCTGGAGTGCAGTGGCACAGTCTCGGCTCACTGCAAGCTACACCTCCCGGGTTCACGCGATTCTTCTGCCTCAGCCTCCCGAGTAGCTGAGACTATGGGCACCCGCCACTACGCCCGGATAATTTTTTGTATTTTTAGTAGAGACTCGGTTTCACCGTGTTAGCCAGGATGGTCTCGATCTCCTGACTTGATCCGCCCTCCTCGGCCTCCCAAAGTGCTGGGATTACAGGCGTGAGCCACTGCGCCCAGCCCCAGGCCTTTTTCTTTACTCAGGTGCAGCCCACACTGCTTTTGTAAGGGTGAGAACTGCCCTTTTGTAACTTTCCTTTTGCATTCTGAGACCCAACTGAGTTCATTTTTATCCCCCAAGCTCTCAACTCCTCTTCTTTATTCATTCTGATTTTGTTTTGCTGGCAAATGTGCTCTTATCAATATCAGTACCCATTAGAAAAAATATAAAATAATAAGTCTTTATATTAAGTCTTATAATATACTTAATAGTAATGTGGTTACCCTGGCCCTCCAATGATACTGTCTCTGCATCTGGGTTCTCAGCCCTGTCCAGAAACTTCTATCATGATATCCAAACTCACACTAGTCATGTGATAAGCAGTGATGTGGAAAACTCTAAATCAGGTTGTCACCATCCTCTTTCCAGGAAAGCAGTCTACAAGAGAAATTTAATTTAAAAATCACACATTGATTTATACAAAATGAAGCAAGAACCATTATGGCTTTCCTAAAAAGTTATTTGTATCATGCTCCACAGTAGGGCCACCTACAAAACTGACTGTACACACTGGTAGATGAGGGCTTCATTCTTCTGTGCAATGCTAGAGACCCATTCATCAGTCCTTTGCTTCTGACATTTTTCCCATCTCAATAATAACCTCCATCTGCTGATTGACTCAATTTTTGGTTCATCACATCGCTTTCACAGTTTCCTGGAAAACGTCAGACCTCAACTGTACACAAAGTGCCTTCAGGGAGGGCTGGCTCTCCAAAGGCCACTCACTCTGTATTCCCTTCCTCCCTTGGAGCCTTTTACCTTTTTTGGTTTTTTGTTTGTTTGTTTCTAATATCCATCCCAGGGTGGACCTAACTTTTGGAGTCAGTGGTTCCCATCACTCATTATAACCCATATTTTACAAAGAAAATATATGGAATGCTTCATTTAACTGTGACAAAAATGCTTTTCCACATTTTATCAAACTACAACTCTGAAATTACAAACTTTCATAACCTATGGAATTAGTTATGATTTTTTTTCTCATAGATTTAGCTCCTATCTTTTGAAAACTTAAGGGCCTCTATGTGATGAGAACTCGAGAATAGTTTTGTGGGCTGCCAAACGTTAAACAATGCTATATAATGTTTGTCTAGACGGTTTAAAGTAGAACATTAGTTGATAAGGTTAATTAATATCCAACAAAACCTGCAATATGTACTTAAGATATGTCTTTATAGTCAGCGTTGTGATTTTAACATTTGTTTATTGATGTAATAAATCAAATTGTTGGCCTTTTGCTGGTTAGGGGTGGAACTGTATGGTGGTTAACCGTACAGGAGGCTTTGGTACCAAACTGCCTGGGGTCAAGCTCTGGGTTCTCTACTTCCTAGCTATGTTACCTTGGGCAAGGCACTTAGCTTCTCTACGACTGAGTTCCTCGGATATAAAATGGGAGCAATTATTATGCCTATAGCATAGAGCTATAGTGAGGACTAAATAAAATACTCCAGCATTGTACTTGTGCCTGGCATATGGAAAGTGCTCAACATCCAGTAGCCATTAGTATTACTTTTATCACGGCTGCTCAGGCTAATCCTGGCTATTGTTTTATGTATATAATTGACCTGTATGTATCAATATTGACATTTTTAAAGGCCAGTGGGTTCTGTGACATTATCCCCAAGTATATTTTGTCCATTTCAGTCTTCCAGTCTCAATTATATACATCTTGGCCTTGAAAGCTGAGATCATCCAGCAAATCCTAATTTTGATGCTTCTGTTTTTACCAGATTCTGAGAAACAGATACTTTTCCATCTCATGCCAATGGTTGCTCCAAAGTAACACACACATCACCACTACTAGCTAACTAACCTGATAGATAGGCAGAGCAGGAAGCTGGTAATGTGAATTGATTAGATGCTGGTGTTTTTCACTTCTGAGTAATACAGAGAAATGAAATTTCATTTCCACACATTTCTTGGACTGCTGAACACTGATTTTATCTGGCATGTTAGCATGGAGGGAGGAGAACACAGCAGGTGAAAAAAGAGGGATTGCAATTTCACTAAATCCAGGCATAAGACAGGAGGTTCATTTCCAACATGATGCTATCAGACCAGCTGTGTGAGGAAGTGCCAATTGGAGAGGTTGGGTCTGTGAGCAGGCAACATTGTGTGTATGAATGAGGTGGCTCTTGATAAGGGTCTGGCCATTAATTACAAATGGGGGATTTAATTTCAGAAGCCTGTGATAAACTCCACCAAGGGTAACAATAGGGTTCAGAAAAACTCCAATTAGCAGATTGTGTCCAGTGATGAGGTTAATGGAAATGAATGTATCGTTTGAGCCCTTGGTGAATAATAACCTTGTAAAAGCTTTAGCCATTTCTGACAGTGGGGAGAAAGGAGTATCATCTATCCTCTAGGCTGTCCTCTGGCAATAGAATTTAGCTGAAAATACAGAGAAGCTGACTGTAGCTTACTCTATTCGCTGCATTGCAAGTGTTTTATGTGATGAGCTCTGACGTGAGTGGCTCTGTCCTGTACTCATTCATCTAGAAGGATCCCCAAATAGGATCCTAGCTTTTCTACAAGGAGTCCTTGGACAGATCCGGTAGCAAACTCATTATGGCCTGAATGAAAAGTCCCAGGGAAAGGCAAGACAATGTAACTTCTTTACTGGCCATGTCCTTAGCCCACATCATTGCAAATTTTAAAATTCAATCGAGTTGGTTGATGTACCAGGTTTCTTTAGAAGTACAGTTATAGATAATATAAGCCAAATCTAAATTCTTGACCTATTGATTTCCTTCCCTCTTCCTCACCTCTCCCTCCCTTTATTTTTCCTTTTAAAAAACATGATTTTAAACAGAAAGTCCAAGATCTTTCAGTATGATTTTGGAGTTTAAAGAGAAAGCAAAACTTGATAAGAAATAATCAAATTGAATTTTTCACCTGACCTCAATCTGAACACAGAATGGCTGTTAAAAGATAATTTAAAAAAAAAAAAAAAAAAAGGTTAAATCTTAATCTTCATACAAATTTAAAGTAAACATGTCAAAGATTTTATTCAACTCATTAATTAATGAGGGAATGAGTAGGTAGGCCAAGAGTCTGAAAACTATGGCCTTCAGTCCAAATCTGGCTGTCAACTATTTTTATAAATAAAATTTATTGGAGCACAGCCATACCCATTCACTTACACTTATGGCTGCTTTCATTTTACAATGAAAATGAAAGTTTCATTTCATTGTAATGAAATGACACTGTAATGTAATTTGTTGTATGGTCCACAAAATATCAATTACTGTCTGGCTTTTTACAGAAGTTTGCTCTCCCATGATACAGGTCATCAGAAATATAGAAATAAACTCATGAATGGATACAAAGTAGTCTATATCCACAAGGCAATAATCAATTACATTCCACCCAATAAGAAATAGTTGCATTACAATTTACAGCGTTTTAAATTAAGTCAAAGAGAATCAAAGGCATGGATAATCCAGAAAACATACTAGACAGGACCTCCAGTTTATGTTTTTTCACGATCCAAAGTCTTTCACAGTTTTTCTTAATAGCTACTAGGAGAAACCTTATGTACAGAGCCACCACTAGTAGCAGAGTCCACTCTATCTGAAAGTGGAGTAGGAATCAAGCTGTACAGTGGATTGTGAGGCCTGAGAAAGACCTTCACCAAACTTAAGTCCCTACCAGCCTAGTCCTCCTTGAATTTCTTTTTTTTTTTTTTTTTTTTTTTGCTAATGCCAAGGTGTTCTTTCTAGGTGCCACCAGTTAAAATGTAAATATCCCTGCTCGGGACATCTCCAGATATTGTTATCAATATTAGTAACTTGGTATGGATTTTTTTTTCAGAGAATAGCAGACCAGCCACCTAAAGGGACCCAAAAGTCCAGGGGCCTGGATGAGAAACTGACACAATTTAATGAACCTAGTCTAAAATATAAGAACAACCCATAAAAGGCAGCACTGGTTAAGCCTGCACAGGAGGCTTGCAAGACATCACTGGGTTAACTTGTATTAAGTTAGGTAGAACTTTAAAAAGTACACAAAATAGAATTGAAGGGGGGTGCTCATAAGGTTTCCATATGTCACAGTTTTGCCCAGGACATGGTGAAGAATAAACCATTATTGTGCTGGGGAGTTTGCTTTTGATTGAGATTCATTTGTTTTGTTTTGTTTTGTTGAGGCAGAGTCTCGCTCTGTCACCCAGGCTGGAGTGTAGTGGTGCGATCTTCGCTCACTGCAACCTCCACCTCCTGGGTTCAAGTGATTCTACTGCCTCAGCCTCCCGAGTAGATGGGATTACAGGTGTTTTCTTTCAAAATAGGAGACACAAGTCCTCCAATGGTTCACAGGTGTATCGAGGCTGGTCTGGCTGATTCGGGGACTCCTGAGCTGTCAGTCCTGTAGGTTCCTTAGGAGGTGTCTAAAGTTTAACTCGGGTGTGGTGAATCTAAGATTCCACTCCTGCCACTTTAACTGCAGTGGGGGTAGAGAGGATTACCGAGTATGGTCCTTCTTACAAAGAATCTGTAGATGGGGAGGTAGAGGGGAGGGATTTGACCAACTCTAGATCTCCCTCTTGGAACAACTCTTTTCCTTTTTCTCTGTGATATCCTTCGGGTAGGTTTTTAAGGTTTCATTGATATTTTGCCAAAGAAGTTATGTCTTTGACCAGGTTGGCCATTTCCTGATCAAGTAGGAGGTTATTTGTGAGAAAACGTTGTCCATACAGCATTTTACGTGGACTGAGTCCTATTTTGTGAGGAGAATTTTGGATTCTTAACAAGGCCACGGGCAAAAGAGTAGACCACAAGAGATGAGTTTCTTGTGTTAGTTTCCTTAAGTGTCTCTTGAGTGTTCCATTTGCCTTCTCGACCTTCCCTGAGGACTGTGGCCTCCAGGCGCAGTGAATATAATACTGTATCCCTAGAGCCCTGGAAATTTCCTGAGTTATTGTGGCTTTAAAAGCCAGACCATTGTTGCTTTGTAAGCTTTGGGGAAGCCTAAACTTAGGAATTATTTTATGAATTAGGACTTTAACCACTTGCTGAGACTTCTCTGTCTTGCAAGGGAAGGCTTCTATTTAATTTGTAAAGGTATTAACACAGACCATCAAGTGTTGAAATATTTTTGACTTAGGCATATGGGTGAAGTCTAACTGCCAGTCCTCTCTGGGATAGTGGCCTATTCTTTGTTCCCCTAGAGGAGCCTTATGATGGACCAAGGGATTATTCTTTTGGCACACCTCACAGGCTTTGACTACTTGTCGGATGGTCCAGAGGAGATTTGGCCCTGTAAATAGGGATCTGGCCATTTGATGAGTGTTCTCAATACCTATATGAAAAGTTTGGTGGAGGGTTTTAAGTATTTTCCACAGGCTGGCTTTGGGTATGAGTACTTTTCCTTCTTCTGTCATTAACCACCCCAAGGGGAGAAAAATATGCCCTTGTGAAAGTCCTCATTCTGTTTCAGTCACGGAATACTGGGGCTTAATTTCTTGGAGAGGGTTGTTCCATACCAAGGGACCTTCTATAGATATTTCTAATGGAAGGTTCCACCTGGCAGCAATTTCAGCCTCAGTGTCTGCCCAACAGTTTCCCTCTGCCTTTTCTCCTTCACCTTTTTGATGGCTTTGGCAGTGTAAGACTGCCACCTCCTTGGGTTTTTGCACTGTGTGCAATAACTCCATGATTTCCTTGTGGTATTTAATGGGGGTTCCCCCAGAGGTTAGGAACTTCCTTTCTTTCCATATTGCAGCATGGGCATGTAGGATTAGATGAGCATACTTGCTATCTGTATACACATTTATTCTTTTTCTCCTTTTCCTAGTTCTAAGGCTTGGGTAAGTGCCACTAGTTCTGCTAACTGGGTGCTGGTCTCTGGGGGAAGAGGCTTACTTTTAAGTACTGTTACATTACTAACTATGGCATAACCTGCCCTTTGTATCCTATTTTCCACAAATGAACTTCCATTAGTATATAGGTTAAGGTCAGGATAAGCTAAGGGGATTTCTAAGAGATCATCTCGGGCAGCATAAGTCTGGACTATAATTTGTTGGCAGTCGTGCTCAATTGGTTCTCCATACTCTGGGAGAAAAGTAGCAGGGTTGAGGGCTGGATATGTGCGTATTTGAAGCACTGGTCCTTCAAGGAGTAGCGCTTGGTATCTAAGCAGGTGGTTGTCTGATAGCCATAAACTTCCTTTGGCACCTAGTATGCCATTTACATCATGAGTCATCATATAGTCCAGACAGTGAGATCCTTTCCTTGTATTATTTTGATAGCCTCTGACACTAAGACGGCCACCGCCGCAACTACCTGTAAACAGTGAGGCCAGCCTTTTGCTACTATATTAATTTCCTTACTTAGGTATGCCACTGGTTGTGGGGTTGTCCCACGAGACTGAGTAAGGACTCCAAGAGCGCTTGCTGCTCTCTCTGTGATGTATAAGGAGAACTTTTGTCCTGTGGGAAGGCTTAAGGCTAGAGCTTGTACTAGGGCCTGCTTTAAGGTTTTGAAGTCTGTTTCTGCCTCTGGTTCTTTTTCTACTAGAGGAGTATTTGCCCTCTGGATCTCCTTGATTAGAGTATAGAGGGGCCTGGCTATCTCACTGTTTCCGGGGATTCATAGTCAGCAAAAGCCGGTGATTACAAGGAACCTCTGCAACTGTTTTAATGTTTTAGGGCGAGAATAGGCCAGTATAGGCTGTATTTGTTCCTTGCTGAGGGCCCTGGTTCTTCTGGCTAAAATTAGACCTAGATATTTGACCTGTTGCAAACGGAGCTGGGCCTTCGATTTAGACCATGTACCCTTGATTAGCTAAAAAGTTCAAGAGATCTAGTGTACTCTGCTGGCATGAGGCTTTCAAACTGGTAGCCAAAAGGAAATCATCCACATACTGAAGGACCAGAGTGCCTGGACTTGAGAAGTGACCTAGATCTTGGGCCAGTGTGTGACCAAACAGATGAGGGCTATCCTTAAACCCTTGGGGCAAGACTGTCCGTGTAAGTTGGGACATGTGGTCTATGGGATCCTCGAAGACAAAGAGAAACTGGGAGTCAGAGTGCAGGGGAACACAGAAGAAGGCATCCTTGAGGTCCAGAACAGTGAACCATTTTGCTTCCTCTCGTATTTGAGAGAGCAGGGTATAGAGGTTGGGTACAACTGGATATAGAGGAATTACTGCCTCATTGATGAGTCTAAGATCTTGCACTAGCCTCCACTGACCATTTGGTTTTTGTACTCCTGGAATTGGGGTGTTGCAGGGACTGCTGCATTTTTTTTTTTTTTTTTTTTTTTACTAAGCCTTGAGCTTTTAAATGTCTGATAATATCCTATAATCCCTTAAGAGCTTCAGGCCTTAAGGGATATGGTCTTTGATAAGGAAAAGTGATGGGGTCTTTTAGCCTGATTTGGACTGGGTGGGCATTTTTTGCCCTCTGAATTGTCCTTCTAATGCCCAAACTTCAGGGTTGATTCCCTTCTCAAGTAGGGGACAGCAAATGGGTAACTTGCTCCCCATATTCATATAGATAATAGCTCCAGCTTTGGCTAATATGTCCCTCCCTAATAGGGGTGTGGGACTTTCAGGCATAACAAGAAAGGCATGTGAAAAGGGCAAAGTCTCCTAATTACAGCTGAGGAGGTGGGAGAAATACCTGGTTCCAGGCTGTCCCAGGATTCCTCGGATGGTAACAGACCTTGAGGACAGTCATCCGGGGCAGGACATTAACACTGAGAAAGCTGTGCCAGTGTCCAGGAGGAAGTCAATTTCCTAGCCTTCAATGGTTAAATGTACCCGGGGCTCAGTGAGGGTGATGACATGAGCTGGTGCTTGCCCCAGGCACCCTCAGTCCTGTTGTTTGAACATCTGGTTGGGGGCTTTTGGCCAAGATAACTTTTGTCCTCTGGGGCAGTGTGCCTTCCAGTGATTGTCTTGGCATAGTGGACATAGGCAAGGGGGCAGCTTGTTTCTCGTTGGACAATTTTTTTAAGGTGTCCTTGCAAACCACACTGGTAACAAGCCTTACCGGGAGATTGGCCTGCTGCATTTTCTGTCGTCTTTGAACCACCAAGTTTTGTTTGTCTGAGGGCCATGACTAAGGCTGTGACCTTTCTCTGATCTTGCTTTTCCTTTTCTGCCTGTTCTTCTTAGTCCTTATTATAGAACACTGGGGTCACCAGGTTTAACAATGCCTCCAGATTTTGTTCAGGGTCTAGGGCTTGCTTTTTGAGCTTTTTCCTGTTATCTGAGGCTGATTGGGTAATAAACTTACCTTTTAGGATTAATTGACCCTCGAGGGAGTTGGGGGACAGGGGAGTATATTTTTTTAAGGCCTCCCTTAGCCGCTCAAGGAAGGCAGAAGGATTTTCTTCCTTTCCCTGAGTTATGGTGGACATCAGTGAATAATTTATGGGCTTTTTCCTAATTCTCCTTAGTCCTTCTAGAACATAGGTCAACAGATGTTTGTGACTCCAGTCTCCATGATCTGAGTCAAGGTCCTAGTGGGGTCCATACTGGGGACGGCTTGCTGACTGGTAGGGAATTTGTCCCTTTCTTCAGCTGTCATTCTATTATTTACTTGACTAAGATACCAGGTATCTCCAAACTCTTGGGATGCAGCTAAACCTACATTCTTTTCATTAAAGGCCAGGGTTTCATCTAACAATAGCATGACATCTCTCCAAGTGAGGTTGAAGATTTGCCCTAGACCCTGTAGGACATTTATATACCTAACAGGATCATCTGAAACCTTCCCCAGGTCTGCCTTGATCTGCTTTAGAGAGGGAGAAGGGGACATGTACCCGGGTTGGGTCAAATTCCCCTCCCCCTATAGCTTGAAGGAGACATAACCAATAGCCTTGGGGGGGGGGGGGGGTTGTGGTCCCTTGGAGATTTTTTTGCTTGTTTCCTTCTAGGTGGGGGAGATTAGAGGAGGCTTATCATTAATAGGAAGGGGAGCTGTAGGGAGGCTAGGATATGGAGGTAAGCTGAGAGGTCCTTCTGTGGAATGTAAATTGCAAGCTTTGTATAGTGGATTCTCTTTCAATGAAAAGAAAGCTTGGACATAAGATATTTCACTCCATTTGCCTTCCCTCTTACAGAAAAGGTCAAGCTGCATGATAGTATTGTAATTTATACTTCCCTCAGGTGGCCATTTTTCCCCATCAGAGAGAGAATATTGGGACCATGCAGCAGTGCAGAAAAAATGAGCCACCTCTTTTTCAGGGTTTGCAGGTCAAATTGATTCTAATGGCTTAGGATGCATTTCAGGGGTGAGCCTGTTGATGCCTGAGTGTTTCCCATCTGAAAGACAAAACCGCCCGTGGTTTTGATTTGTTTTGTTTCTCCCGCCTGCCCAAGAACCTGCAACAGTTCTTGGATCCTGCTGCTCAGAATAGCTGTGCTCACCGATGCAGCAGCAGATCCTCCTCTTGCCCAAGAACCCACAACGGTCCTTGGACCCTGCTGATCAGGATAGTTGCACTCACCAAAGCAACAGCAGAAACACTAGTTTTCCTCCTAGACCACAAAGAGGACCGAGGAAGATCGGATTCAGTGGCCCTTACCAATGCATTATTGAAAACTTGTACCCTTGCCTTTCCTCTTAGACCACAAAGAGGGCCAAGAAAAATCAGATTTAGTGGCCCTTACTGACGCATTCTCAAAAACCTGTTAGAGTTCTAAGCATTTTCTCCTGTTAGTATTGGGACCTTACCCCTATCCTATAAAGATGATATGCCTCAAAAATGGAGTGGAGGGCCATACCCCAAGGGAGGGAAGGGATATCCAGGACTGGAAGAGTGACGCCTTTTGTCCTCACTTCTCATCATATGAATAGGAAGGATATCATTTCTGAGGTTCCCCATCTCTTAGCTTCAGGAATAGGCTTTGTTAGACCTGCTAGTCTGAGGAGGGATCCTAAAATTTCAGATAGTCTCCCCCTCTGATGGGGCTTTGGGCAAAAAATATGTCTCTTTGAGTGGTGAGCCTGGGTGCCTAAAGAAAGGAACAGAGTCTTGAAAATTGTACTAGAAATCATTCTTACAGGAGAAACTAGAAAAGCACCAGAGACAGGGAGTGGTTTTTAGAAGCAGGACTAGTCTCGGAGAAGAGAGGTCAGAGAAAGTTTGTCTGACAGGTGTTAGGACCCAGGAGGCAAGGGTCAGGATAGATAGGATAGATGGGCGAGTCTTGCTTGGGTAACGTGACTTTGAGAGTTCAGCTCATGGCTGCAGGGTCAACCAACTTTTTGTCAGGACTCCAGAGCTGAATGGCTTTCCTCTCTGTTGACCTTCGGCTCAGCCCAGAAGTACAAGTAAAGCGGAAGCTGGTTCCAGGCAAACGAACGTTTCCAGCTCCAAAGAGTCCAGGGTTGTCAGAGAGCCCTTTCCTAGAAAGCCTGACACCCATGTCTTTAGTCCAGCGGCCACACTAGTCACTTTTAAGTGGCCGACAGGTGCCCAGTGTTTAGCCCCCAAATTCTAAGGAGAAATAGGACAGAATAGCAAGCAAAAGGGGTCCGATGGTACTCACCACGTGGCAATATCCTGGATAAGCCCCCAGTATGTGGACAGAGTTGGTTCCTTTCAGTGGGTTCGTGGTCTCGCTGACTTCAAGAATGGAGCCGCGGACCTTCGCAGTGAGTGTTACAGCTCTTGAAGATAGCACGGACCTAAAGAGGGAGCAGCAGCATGATTTATTGTGAAGAAGCGAAAGAACAAAGCTTCCACAGCATGGAAGGGGACCCAAGCGGGTTGCCGCTGCTGGTTGGGGTGGCCAGCTTTTATTCCCTTATTTGTCCCTGCCCATGTCCTGCTGATTGGTCCATTTTACAAACCTCTCGCTAGCTACAGAGAGCCGATTGGTGCATTTTTACAGAGCACTGATTGGTGCATTTTACAAACATCTTATGAGACAGAAAAGTTCTTCAAGTCCCCACTCGACCCAGGAAGTCCAGCTGGCTTCACCTCTCAGAAGCCCTCCTCAAAACAATGTGGACACAGTCACATCTCCTGATCTTTCCATCTCCTGATCATCTGCTGATTTAGTCACTATCCAAAGTACTCTGATTATCTTGGCCTCTAGATCACAGTTGTCCTCTCCAGCCCAATATGTGTCATCACCCTGAATGACTTCAGCACCCACCCATGTGGACAATACAGCCAGCATCCTGACCCATCAGCTCCTTGATTTCCCCGCTCCACTGACCTCCACATCCACTCTACTTCAGCCCACTGTGCCCATGACCAACCCACAGCTGGTCATCATTCAACACTGCTCCACTGTGGACAGCATATCCACTAGCACCCTACTCTCTGTCCACAGTCTTCTATCCTCCCAGTTTGCCTACTCTCTCTGCCCTTTGACTTCAAAGAGACCTCAAGTCCCTCAATGCCTCCATTTCCTCCCAGACTTTTACCCTTACCTATCTGATCTGGTCTTCAAGTGCAATCACCTGAACTACTTCATACTCAACTTCCTCTCACTGGCAAAACCACAATCCTGAATCTATCCAAAAATCAGAATTCTCCATCCCCACATCTGGACTGTCAAAACTGCTAGAGAGAAAAAAAAGCCACATTCTTCCATGCATCATTGCCATTACAAATTTACAGCTGCTAATTTACCCAAGATTTCAGGACTGTGAGGCCATCCTTTTACTTTCCTTTGGTCAACTTCCTCTTTCTCTCCCTTGAGCAAGTCTTCCATACATTGAACTCTCTCCACACACCCCTCCAACTTCTCCTCCCTCACTCAAAGCATCTGATCTCACCTCCCATTTCAATGAGAAAACTGCATTTTTAGATGGGAAGTACTTCAGCTTCCAGCCCTCTTCAGTAACAAACTTACCAACAGCTCCATTCAACTCACCTTTTTTCCTCCAGTCTCTGAGGATAAGGCATCCTTATTCCAGACCAAGATCAACCTCCACCTCACCCCAACCTTTGCTCTGGACCTCATCCCTCCTCATCTCTTCAGGCACCCTGATCTACCCACAAGCCCCCTCTTTCCCTTGTCTATAATCTCTCCTCCTCCCTGGGTCCTCCCCATGATCTAATCAAGGTGCTCAAGATGCAGCCTCATCTCCTCTTCACAGCCACATTTCATTAAAGAGGCCTGAGATATTAGGCCAGAAACTCAGGTAAGGGTGAAGCCTTGTTTTAAAAGCTAGGACACAGGTGCGGTAGAAGCTGCAATTAAGAAACAAACAGAACAAGAATGTCCCATTGCAAAAGCCTCAACAGTAGGAATTTGGAATGATGGAACGTGATGCAGGCCTCCTAAGTGCTTCTTATTTCAAGCCTCGGTTGCCCTGGAAACTGGGGCTGGACAGAGTCCTTGGAGTAGATTGGTGGAGTCACTTGTGAGGAAACAAGGGCAGACAGACGCCGACCCTGTCCACTCTTGGTTTCAACTACTATTACTGACTGAAGACTCTCACATCTATATTTTCAACCCTAACTTCTCCTTCAAGATTCATGCTGGAGTTATACAATTTCCTGCTGCTTTTCCAGTAGGGACTTCAAAGTTAACAAGCACAAAACTGAACTTTTAAAAACCTTAAACCTGCTCCTGTATGCAATATCTCAATTAGTGGCACTACTGTTCAACCAGGCATTGGAATCTAGAGACCTAATACCCTTGATTTCTTCTCCCTCCCTTCCCTGACACATCCAATGAATGCCTTACATTTGTTATTTTTTGTCTATCTCTAGAATCACTATCTAATTTAAGATCCTTGCCATCTCTTCACCTGAACTAATGCTATCTTTTAACTAGTCTTATTCTGAAACACATGGTGGTGTGCTTGGAGCTGGCTCAGGCCAGCTGGCGAGAGTGGGTTATCTACTCCTCTTCCCAACTCCATGTTCCATGATGTCATATTGGTAGCATGAAACTGGCCACAGTGGGAGTATTTACACCACAAAAACTGGCAAACACCAAAAAACAGGATCTTTTTTCCTCCCCTGTGGAGAGCTGGTTGTTAAACATTTATGAGCATGATTACCACTGCCCATTTCCCACACTGTGGCCAAACTAATCAACTATGCCACTCTCCTGATTAAAACCCTCAGTAGTTCCCTGTGGTCAAAAGATAATATATAAATTCCTTAGCGTGGCGTATGAGGCCTTTTATCATTTGGCCCTTGCCTAAATGTCCAATATCTTCTCCCATCTCTTTTTAGTCTCACAACTTATGTGCTAGCACGAAGGTCACAAACTGGTTCACTCAAACCAAATGGGTCTCACATATGTATTTTGCTTGGCCTGCACACTGTCTTTAAAATTTTTGAGCCAACATTTATAACTTTAAGAGCTTCTACCCCCAAATCCATGTTTATGGCTTCTTTTCAAAAATTTATAACACTGCTCCTCACTTGTGCTTATGACAATTTACAGGAGCTGAGTAGTAGCTGCCCCCTTTGAGAGGGTCTCTGCAGTTTACCAGTTTCTATCATTCACTCACCCAAATTATACATATATACCTACACCTGGTCCTCATTTCTGTTACCCGTTTGGCCTGTATTTTAGACAACGTCATAAAATCTAGATTATTATCAGAATCTTCTGACCCTCATTATAGAACTTTCTCTTCCTCGGGAGGCTGAGGCAGCAGAATGGCGTGAACCCGGGTGGCGGAGCTTGCAGTGAGCCGAGATCGCGCCACAGCACTCCAGCCTGGGCGACAGAGGGAGACTCTGCCTCAAAAAAAAAAAAAAAAAAAAAAAAAAAAACAAAAAACTTTCTCTTCCTTTACTTTGACTGTTCTCATGATAGTCCATGGTCTCTGCACAGCCTGGGAAGGAAAAACAGAAAACAAAACAGCAAGATGATGGAGAACAAAGCAGAAGGGGTAGAAGGAGTAGAAAGAAACCCATACTCTATGGATCAGTCCCCACTTTGAAGCAATGGAATTGTGAAAAATACAGGCAGAAATGTTGCAAGTTTGTGAGACCTCACAGTAGTTCCCTGCAAAGCTAGCCATCTAACCCTTCTTGGAGTCTTGGGATGTCTGCCTTCTCAGCTGGACATGGGAAGGAGAGGTCCAAGGAAATTAGCTCATATTGACCCAAATTGTGGGAGTCAGGTTTGTAAACAATAGAGTCAATTTCTCTTTTATTTTCTTTATTTTTTTATTGGAGACGGTCTCACTCTGTTGCCCAGGCTGGATGGAGTGCAGTGGCATGATCACAGCTCACTGCAGCCTCAACCTCCCAGGCTCAAGCAATCCTCCCACCCCAACCTCCCTACTTGCTGGGACCACAGGTGCTTGCCATCACACCTAGCTAATATAATGTTTTTTGTTTTGTTTTTTTAGAGACAGAGTGTCACTATGTTGCCCAGGCTGGTCTTGAACTCCTGGACTCAAGTGATCCTCTCACCTCGGCCTCCCAAAGTGCTGGGATTACAGGCGTGAGCCACCACGCCTGGCCCAAGAGAGTCAATTCCTTAATGTGAAAATAGGAAATTTAATTTATGTTTGCTGAGTGTCTGCTGTACGTCTAGCACTGTGCTAGATGCCATAGGGGAAACAAGAGCAGACCAGGACAACTCTGCCTTCAAAGAGCTCATAACCTTATCAAGGAGGCAAAAAGTACATGTGTGAAGTAATTTGAGAGTAATATAAGACAACATCAGAAAAGTGATTTTCTTGCATGTAACCTTGTGCCCACAATATCTGAGTGGAGAGCAAGAGATAAGCTCAAAGTTAGGAGGAGGAGCTATTGAAGAAGTCAGAACTTGCAATGGCCCTTGAGTGGCAGAGAAATGGGGCGAGAGACCATTCCACACAGGGAATCCACAAGGATATACACACAGAAAGCAACCTGTGAGTGGCAACACTGATAGGAGGAGAAAAAACAGTCTGGGTGGGAGGGCACGGTTGGTCACTGTAGACTAGTTTTCTTTTTAAAAGGTTTCCTCTCTAGTGTTAGGTACTCAGGAAGTCAAATGGAGAATCATAAAGTTCCTTTTTAGACAATATAACCAGATAGTTTCAGAAAGCATTTCATTATTCTACACATGAACAACCACAACCTTTTGGCTGTATCAGACAAGTGGGGCTAAACACTATTCACAGGTATTGCTGTGTGTCTTAGACAGGACTGGCAGCACTGCCATGGAAGAAAAGAAAGGAAAAGAGTAAGAAAAGTAGAAAGAATAAGGAAGACGGGGAGAGAGAGCGCGAGAGAGAGCAAAAGAGAGAGAGAGAGGAAGGAGGAATAGCATGGTAGGAAGCAGACCCATACCCCCAATCTAACGCAGGAAATCCTGTGCTACAGGTTAGCCTCTCTTCCCTTCTGCTCAACACTTTCAGACCCAGACACAGATTGAGGAAGGCCTCTGCCCAAAGAAAGGGCAGAGTCCTCAGATCTGAGCTCTCTTCTTCCTGGGGAGACTGTAACAAATTTCTCACTTCCCCATCTCTCCCAACTCTAGGCTTTATGCTGATGGTGTTTATATTCATTTCCAGGCCCACTCAGACCTACTTCTTCCTTAGCCTGTAGGCTTATGTTAATTTCTGAGATTACTCTTTCCTATGTCCAATTTACTTTATGAGCCAGTTGCTCACTTCCTGCTGTCTTGTCTGTAGCGGCTCCCTCTAAATGTTTAACAATGTTTACTCGCTGTTCCATGCTAGCAATTAATGACCATTATGCAGTCAGCTTTCAACTATTGAGAGGCTGATGCAAGCACTCAGTGAAGGAAACAGATTTCTTGCAAACTCCTCCTCCTCCACCTTTCTACTACTCTATGTTTTCTGGCCACTTCCCTGTTGGAGAATCCTGCGTGCAAGGTGGGAGGGAGGCAATGATGTTGAAAAACAGTAACTCATCCCTTTGTCAGTTAGCCAGTAACTGTGGGTTGTTGTTTTATTTTTTAAAGAAGTTTTGAGAGTAAAAAGAACCTATTGATTAAAACACGATTTGTCTCTCTTATTTAGAGAGATAAAGAAAATTAAAAACAAAACAAAAATCCCATGATTTGTCTATTCGATGAGACTCCCAATTATCCACGGTCTGTCCTACCCAGTTAAAATGAACGTTTGAAACATTTTTTCCTAAAGTGTAATAAAATCAATATTTCTCAATTTTCTGGAATCCTATCCATGTTTTGGATACTGGGCTCCACCTCTTCATAAAGCCTCTGTTGCCTCTGTTGACTATTCCAGTCCTCCCCTTCTCTAGCTCTAGATCCTACCACACTTAAACTCTTCTGTGAGTCTAGCAAGCTGCCTCAGCTTCCCTACTGGACTGAGAAAAGACTGGGTCCTAAAAGAGACTTCTTTTTTTTTGAGACTGAGTCTTGCTCTGTTGCCCAGGCTGGAGTGCAGTGGCGTGATCTCGGTTCACTGCCAGCTCCGCCTCCTGGGTTCACGCTATTCTCCTGCATCAGCCTCCCAAGTAGCTGGGACTACAGGCGCCCACCACCACACCTGGCTAATTTTTTGTATTTTCAGTTGAGACGGGATTTCACTGTGTTAGCCAAGTTGGTCTCTATCTCTTGACCTCATGATCCACCCGCCTCAGCCTCCCAAAGTGCTGGGATTACAAGCGTGAGCCACCGTGCCTGGCAAGAAACATTTCAAAGTTGAAAGATTTTTTAACTCATTGATCAGGTTCTGCGCACTCACCCAGAAGTGCCCCTGAATACCCAAAGAAGCCCCCACCTTCATCGCTGCTATTTACACTAAACATTACATCATGGACATAGCAGTTTTATCAATGGTCCTTTTGCTATCAGTATCCCCTCCCCAAGCCGAGAAGTCTTCATTTTCAGAGTACTTCTTCCTGACCCTAACGAATTATCTTTACCTTCCTGGGACCTACAGGAAGTTGGACGAACCCTGTCTCGCCTTGGTCTTTGGTCCCCTGAAGTTATATATATGTGTGTGTGTGTGTATATATACACTTATACATATATACGTGTATATGTGTGTGTGTGTATATACATATATATGTGTGTGTGTATATACACGTATATATGTGTGTGTGTGTATACGTATATATATATGCGTGTGTGTGTGTGTGTATATATACGTGTGTGTGTGTGTGTGTGTGTGTGTGTATACACACACAAAGTTAATGTAATCATTTGAGGGAATCTTCTCTTCAGCCCCCGGGGTTTGATTTAATGATACGGTCTTGAAGATTACTGGTTGTCGTTAGCCTTTCAAATAAATATTCCTGCAGCCTCTACTGCCCATTTGGAACTGAGCAGATATGCTATGTACTGTTATCAGTTTTATGTAAGTTTGCTCTACCCAAATAATTCTCCAGGAGGTCAGGAAAAAATGTCCTTTACTCCTCTGTATTCTCCAGTATGTCTCAGACAGAAATGGGCATGTTGTCATTGCATAATTGACAACGTGACTCTAGAGCTCGGCTCTAGACTCTTGCTTGGGTTTGAATCTTGGCTCTGCTGACTAAAAACTTTGTAACCTTAGGTGTGTTCATTAATCTCTCTGTGTCTCAGCTTCTTCATATGGGAAGAATATTTACCTCACAAGGTTGTTGTGGAGATTAAATGAGTAAAGACATGTAATGTGCTTAGAATAGTGGCTGGCACACAATAAGCGTTCCATAAACATTAGCTATAAGGAAGGAGGTTTAGGAGGTCAAAAAATTGAAACGAGAATGGAGACTCTAATTCCTGAATTGCCAGCATTTTATAGGACCTATGCTTCTCTCTCCAAACTTTAATCCTGCCCTTCTATGCTTCTCATTTCTTGTACCTAGGTCCCCACTCTGATGATGGACACACAGTTCTCTGAGTTCACACCGGACATCACTCCCATCATGCTGGCTGCCCACACCAACAACTACGAAATCATTAAATTGCTTGTCCAAAAACGGGTCACTATCCCACGGCCCCACCAGATCCGCTGCAACTGTGTGGAGTGTGTGTCTAGTTCAGAGGTAGACAGTCTGCGCCACTCTCGCTCTCGACTGAACATCTATAAGGCTTTGGCAAGCCCCTCACTCATTGCCTTATCAAGTGAGGACCCCATCCTAACTGCCTTCCGCCTGGGCTGGGAGCTCAAGGAGCTCAGCAAGGTGGAGAACGAGTTCAAGGCCGAGTATGAGGAGCTCTCTCAGCAGTGCAAGCTCTTTGCCAAAGACCTGCTGGACCAAGCTCGGAGCTCCAGGGAACTGGAGATCATCCTCAATCATCGAGATGACCACAGTGAAGAGCTTGACCCTCAGAAGTACCATGACCTGGCCAAGTTAAAGGTGGCAATCAAATACCACCAGAAAGAGGTAAGCTGAGCTCATGTCTGCTTTCAGGGAAGCTTAAGGCCTCCAAAGCCTGGAGCAGCAGAGCAAGAATCAGCATTTTTCTACCATTTCGCTCTCTAACAAACAAATGGTTGGGCAGGCCTCACAGCTAGGCCCATTTATCCAAGGCACAGACAACCTTTTTGTATTTTCTTTATGGCCAGATAAGTAACCATCTGATTCTTTGATGGAAAAGCATTCATGCATTTAACAAATGCTTACTGAGCACTGTTCTGAGTGTTTGCAATACAGAAGACAGACACTGACCCTGCTTTCATGGAGCTTACAAGCTGGTAGTGGATATAGAGTAAATGATCACTGTAACGAATATATAGTTACCTACTAAGATATGTACTTTGAAAGAACAGTGTTCTGTGATAGCACATAACAAAGGATCCTATCCTATATACTGGGGACATAGTGGGCAGTGATTACAGAAGGGTCACTGCCTGGACGCTGGTAATTGTTGGCACAACTGAATCCCTGGCAGCCCCTTAGTGAGAAGGCTAAAAAACACAGTTGAAAGATGAAGTCATACTCAGGGTTTGTAGTTCAATAAAAGGTTGGAGCAGGATCTGCTATGGTATGACCTCCAAAATGTTAGGTTCCACCTCTTTGAAGGAGGGCAATTCAAGCAGGTCACAGGTGAGGCTCTGCTTTCCATTTAGGCAAGATTTACAATCAAGCAGGTGTAGTTCTATGCCATCTTATCAAACAGTTTGGGAGAGCCTCCTAACAAGGCTAACTTAGCCCTTTAAGGAAGCAGCATGATACCATGGAAAAAGCAGGGACTGTGGAGCCAGAGCAACTGAGGATAGAATTTTAACCCACTAGCTGTATGACCTAAAGAAACTCACTCCTATTTTCAGGGCATTAGTTTTCTCATTTACAAAATAGAGATGAAAATAGTTTCTTCACTTCATAGGGGATTGTGGGAAATAAGAAAATATAGCATTCAGTGCATGGCACCAGAAGTACTTTAATGTCCATTTCCATCTCTTTTCCATGCTACCTGGAGTCAAAGCAGCTGAGGGGTGCCTGCCAGCTGAAGGGCAACTGGCAGTGCCATTCCTTCATGGATCCAGGCTCTGAGACAAACCTCATTGTGTGTTTATCTGGTCCCTTTTTCTCAGACAAAAATAAAAGTACTATGCCTTAGAAATGAGGCAAAAAACAAATACCAGGGCAACCTGGAAAGGGATAAAAAATGAAGAAGAGCAACATGGAGATCGAAAGGGCTATACTGAAGGAAGTGGTAAATGGTTAGGCCTACCTATGAGTCCCCTTATTTTATTTTTGCCATTTACCTGCTTTAAGTTATTTCAATAAGCCTGGTGTTGTGCTTACTTCCCTGGAGAAATGTAAAGATAAAATAAAATAATAAAATGAAATAAAATAGGTAATGTACTTATGCATAGCGAAATACTGAGCATACAGTAGCAGTCAATAACTATTAGCTGAGCAGGGTGTGGTGGCTCACACCTGTAATCCCGGCACTTTGGGAAGCCAAAGCTGGCAGATCATCTGAGGTCAGGAGTTCGAGACCAGCCTGGTCAACATGGTGAAACCCAGTCTCTACTAAAAATACAAAAATTAGCTGGGCGTGGTGGCAGGTGCATGTAATCCCAGCTACTCAGGAGGCTGAGACATGAAAATCACTTGAACCTGGGAGGCAGAGGTTGCAGTAAGTCAAGATTGTGCCATGGTACTCTAGCCTGGGCAATAGAGTGAGACTGTCTCAAAAAATATTTACTATTAGCTGTTAAAATTATTCATTTTTATTGTTACACATGGAGGACTCGTGGCATATGGTCTAATTCTGTACAGTAAAATGGCAGGTAATAGATATAGTAAAGGCCCATCCTTCTCTTATCCCGCCCTCTCTCCCACAGCCCTGCTGTTGATGTGAAGTATCAGTCATTGTGTTAAGCAGTCTGCTGTATCTACACTTTGATATAAGTCTATATTTCCATTAAAGATGTATATTATCGTTTCAGTGTGTTTTCACTTTACATAAATTGTTATAATACTGTGAGAAAGAAAATCACAGATATTTTTAGAACATGAATTGCTTCCAAGTGACAGAATGGTTAATGGGAATAAAATAGTTTTAAAAAAATAGATAATTGCAGAATACAACTAAAGTTTACAATCCTCGCCCCACTGAATATGAGATAAACTTTACAATTTTAGGCCCCCCCATGCTCTTTAAAATTGAGAATGCATTTATTTTCAAACAATTTCACTGCAATATTTCATCAATTTTGTGTTGGTAGGTCACCTTCTATTGTATGGCTTGACTCCACTTGCTCATATGATCTTCATTTGCCAGTTTTAGTTACTGTTGCATTTGAAAACCAGTGTGATGACTTTCTCACTGTCATGGGGATCTGCTTGTCACATGACCACGGAATCACTTTTGTATTATACATTAACTGCCCCCCAACCCTCATTAACCTTCTCATCACTTTTTTCCACTTTGTTTTAGTCCTTTTACTGTCCAGAAACTTTGTCCCTTGTATTCTTTATTCCATAATTTCTTATCATTGTTTTTACGTAATATCTTTATGCTACTATATTTTCATATATTTCTTAACTATCATCCCACTAACCTGAATGTGCCACGGGGTCTTATTTTTTCTTGCTCTCTTGATTAATCATCAGAGACTCCAACATTGTTTCCAGGGTCCATTCCTGTGTACACTGAAGTGGAATTTTTATTGTGGTAAGATATACCTAATATAAAATTTCAAATTTTAACCACTTGTAAGTTTACACTTCAGTGGAATTAAGTACATTCACATTGTGCAACCATCATCACTAGGATTCATTTTTGAAGATGCACAAGTTTTGGAGTGTCTATTTTACTTTCAATAGTGAACCTATCTAAGTATAGTTTCATATTTCACAAGGCCATTTTTTCAAAAAATTTTTTTATTTATTTATTTATTTTTGAGACGGAGTCTCACTCTGTCACCCAGGTTGGAGTGCAGTGGCACAGTCTCGGCTCGCTGCAACCTCCGACTCCTGGGTTCAATCGATTCTCCTGCCTCAGCCTCCATAGTAGTTGGGACTACAGGCATGCACCACCACACCAATAAAATTTTTGTATTTTTTTTTAAGTAGAGATGGGGTTTCGCCATGCTGGCCAGGCTGGTCTTGAACTCCTGACCTCAAGTGATCTGCCCACCTCGGCCCCTCAAAGTGCTGGGATTACAGGCGTAAGCCACCGCACCCAGCCTATTTTTATTATTTTTAGAGACAAGGTCTCACTATGTTGCCTAGGCTGGTTTCAAACTCCTGGCCTCAAACTCCTGGCCTCAAGTGATCTTCTCATCTCAGCCTCCCAAAGCGCTGGGATTACAGATGTGAGCCACCATGCCCATCCAGCTAAATTATGTTTAATCCATAACACTAGCAAAGTAGCCCTTCTTAACTATTCAATATTATGGATATTCAGCAGTAATCAAAGTAATTTCAAAAGTAAGTAATCAAAGTAATTTCAAAAATCAAGTAATTTCAAAAGTAAATTACTTTTTGAAAAGTAATTCAAAAAGCAGTCTATTTATGCAAAGATCAACAATTTTAGGCCTGGTGCTATTCACTGACATTTGTGAATCAAATAAATGAAAACCATGGTATTTAGTAGACTGAATTGTTTCCATCAGATCACATCAAACTCTAGCTCCAGGTATACAGCTGGGATACTGAGTGACTGTCAACTTCAATGTCAATAGTGATAAAGAATATAATTCCATAGAGCCACTGAAATTCAAATATGGCCTAAAGTTTAGTCTCATAGCCAGAGACTTCAGAATCATTTGGAGATTTATATTTATATATTTTGCTCCAAATTTTCCAAGATAAATTATCTTAGCAATGGCTATACATCAATTTTAACATAATTAGTTTCTCTTCAAACTAAGCCACACTGATTAGAAAGGCAGGCTTGAGAAATCATATGTATCTCAAAGTTTATACTCCAAAGGCATTGCTTCAGGAATGTAAAACATAATTTATACTCATCAAACTCTATAAATCCCTTCTGAATTGTGACTTCATTTCTAGAAAAAAAACAAAAACAAAAAAAACTGTAATCCTTCCCAACCTGTGAATTAGAGTTTTTTTTAAATATGTGGTTTCATTGAGTCTCAAATGCATACAGCCTCTAATTTCTCTCTATTCAATTCACATGTCTAGTTTAAGGCTGAATAATCCCACTTCTTAAACAAATCAGCAATGTCCTTTTTGGAGTTGTGTTTTTGTAATTTTAACTTTAGCATATAAATTTAGCTCAATGATGTGAGCTACTGAGGTTCCAACAATTCAAGTGTCTGTGAGAACTTCGTTCTCAAATGTTCTTGATTCGAGGAATCACACTGATAAGTCTGTTCAATACATATCCAAAATCTAGTCTTTAAAAAAAAAACTGAAACACTCACACTGTGCTTAGAACCACAAGCATAAAAACGTCATGATTTTGATCTTTATTTTATCATGTTATATAATACACTTGATTTTTGCAGTATAAACTCTTCTCACGTAGGATTTGATGAAACTAGACAAACCAATCTTTCCTTTCGATGCAAATAAATGAATGAAACCTAACTTTATGCTTCCATTATTATTATTATTTATTTTTATTTTTATTTTCGAGACAGAGTTTCACTATGTCACCCAGGCTGGAATGCAATGGTGCCATCTCAGCTCACTGCAACCTCCGTCTCCCAGGTTCAAGTAATCCTCCAACCTCAGCCTCCCTAGTATCTGGAACTACAGGCATGCACCACCACGCCTGGCTAATTTTTGTATTTTTAGTAGAGACGGATTTTACCATGTTGGCCAGCTGTTCTCAAACTCCTGACCTCAGGTGATCCACCTACCTGGGCCTCCCAAATTGCTTGGATTATAGGGATGAGCCACCACGCCAGTCCTATGTTTCCATTATGTTTATGGCAATTAACTCAGCTTTTCCATGTTAGACAAAATTTCTCAAATTCTTTGAAGGCATATAGTTTATGTGTGCTAACTCATCAAGAAAAACACATATTAACATCTTAAGTGGGTCACACTCCAGGATTTAGAGGAACACATTTTCCCTGAGGGTTACATATCAGGAGCCCCAAACCAAGATGGAAACATTTTTTAAAAGGACATTTTTTTTTTTTCAAATGACCTTCATACCCTAAAGACTGTAGGAGAATGCACAAGAATTATTTCCCAGGATCAGAATTATTCAAAGAGAAACTGCCTCTAGATGAGAATGAAATAACTGAGCTAAAAGAGAAAAGTTGTCTTTTCCATTTGATTCCATGCTTAATAACAGTTGGACCATGAGGTTCTGTCTTCAAGGATAGATAGAATTACTTCCTCAATGTCTGTAATCAGGAATAGGACAGAGCAGATGCACTACTTCTCCACTCTCTAGTGCCATCCCTGATGACACCTTGCTAAATCTTTTAAAGTGTGCTGTGATTCCAACTGGGGAAAAAATGAATAAATACCCAGTACAAATGGGAATTTTCCCAATGAGTCGAGGTTTGTGGGAGAGAAGCATCAAGAACTCCGGCACTTTGGATAAGGACCCAAAGATAAGCCCATTCACATCTTAAGTTTCAAATAGACAACATGTCTTTTTAGAACTTGAGCTTAAAAGCTGTATTTCACACAAAACATTTTTTTTCTCCATAAAATGAGCTGCAACAGAGCTGATTTTCCAAAGCTGGAAGTTAGGGGTTTGCTTACATTAAAAATTTAGAAGTTATAGTTTCAAGAAAGGCATGTTCCCCCAAGTTTAAGTAAGAACAAAGGTATTAGAATAACCAATATTTCCAGAATTTGTCATAATATGGAGGCATGTGTATTTACGTGCTTTCAACAACAGATTTTGTCAATGACACCCTTTTTTTTTTTTTTTTTTTTTTTTTTTTAAGACAGGGTTTTGCTTTGTTGCCCAGGCTGGAGTGCAGTGGCATGATCTTGGCTCACTGCAACCTCCATCTCCCAGGTTCAAGCTATTCTCATGCCTCAGCCTCCTGAGTAGCTGGGATTACAGGCGCCCACCACTGTGCTGGCTGATTTTTTTGTATTTTAGTAGAGATGGGGTTTCACCATGTTGCCCAGGCTGGTCTCGAACTCCTGAGCTCAGGCAATCTGCTTATCTTGGCCTCCCAAAGTGCTAGGATTACAGGCGTGAGCCACCGCGCCCAGCCAGTTAATGACATCTTTGATTAGAGGAATCTGAAACACTAAAGTTGTGTTTCATAAACATTGCCCCCTTGTCCACCTTATATGAATATTTGGGGTAAACTTAAAATTATCTTTTGAGATGCCTTCAGCATTTTTCTTTTTTCTTTTTTTGAGACGGAGTCTCGCTCTGTCACCCAAGTTGGAGTGCAGTGGTGCGATCTCGGCTCACTGCAAGCTCTGCCTCCCAGGTTCACGCCATTCTCCTGCCTCAGCCTCCCAAGTAGCTGGGACTACAGGCGCCCGCCACCACGCCCAGCTAATTTTTTGTGTTTTTAGTAGAGACGGGATTTCACGGTGTTAGCCAGGATGGTCTCAATCTCCTGACCTCGTGATCCACCCGCCTCGGCCTCCCAAAGTGCTGGGAGCCACCACGTCCGGCCACCTTCAGCATTTTTCTAGGGTCTTTTAAGATGAAATTGTGACCAGGTATAAAGACTTCAGTGATTTTCCTCACCTTGTAAAATGCAGTTCCAACCTTCATAAGTATCATGGCAATCACCTTCAAGGATTATTTATTACCCTGAAGAGATGTGATATTGGAAGCCGACAGTTTTATTTATCAATACAAGTAATTCACAAATAACTAACTTCAGGAACTAGAAGTTATTTTTTATTTCTTTAGGGATTTTCTGTTGGTTGGTTGGTTGGTTTGTGAGCTTACTGAGGGTTAAAGAGACAGAAGAAACTCAGTTTTAAATACGGGCTGGAGAGAGTAGGATCTCTGAAAAAAATATAAGAAATATTCCCAAGAGGAATCAGTAAGTACATCTAGTCTATTAAGATAAGACTGTCAGTACAAAAACACAACAAAAATCATAAAAATGAAGTTGGATCATAGTGGGTTAATAACGTTCAGAGTTACATAACCCCCTCAGGAACAAAATCTTAGCCTTGAATGGAATATAATTCATTATTTCCTGAAGGGCTTTTTCATACTGTTTTTTTCCTCATTGTTATTCCTACTAGAACTCAAGTAGACTCCCCAAAAGAATTCAGTTTGGTAAAAACAAACAAACAAACAAACAAACAAAAAAGCTCCAAAGAATGAAACAATAGCTGATTTCCAAACTCTAACTTTGGCATGAAGTAGAATAAGAAAGCTCTAAGCTCTTAGAAAACTGGTGTAAAACTATTAGATAATTATTTCATGTCAAATAGACTTTCAGGTATTGTCATACAAACTTTTTTTTGCAGATGGGTGAATTTTCTTTTTAATTTTTAAGTTCTGGGGTACATTTGCAGGATGTGTAGGTTTGTCACATAGGTAAACATGTGCCTTGGTGGTTTGCTGCACTGATCAACCCATCACCTAGGTATTAAGTCCAGCATCCATTAGCTGGGAATCCATTACTGATGCTCCCTCTCCCCACCCCAGCCCCCAACAGGCCCCAGTGTGTGTTGCTCCCCTCCCTGTGTCCATGTGTTCTCATTGTTCAGCTCCCACTTATAAGTGAGAACATGTGGCTTCTGGTTTTCTGTTGCTGCTTTAGTTTGCTGAGGGTAATAGCTTCCAACTCCATCCATGTCCCTGCAAAGGACATGATCTCGTTCTGTTTTATGGCTGCATAGTATTCCATGGTGTATATGTACCACATTTCCTTTATCCAGTCTATCACTGATGGGCATTTAGGTTGATTCCATGTCTTTGCTATTGTGAATAGTGCTGCAATGAATATATGCATGCACATTTTTCAGATAGTCCTGAAAAGTCCTGATTTCACATATTGTCTCAATGTCAGATATGTCATGCCATGAAAACCATTATTTCAATTGTTCCTTATTATCACTGAAGGTAAGCAGAAAATTTATTAATAACCCTCATTTTGCAAATGAGAAAGGACTATGTTTGGAGATTTGTTTAAGATCATCTGACAAAGCCAGAAGTAGAACTTCAGACTCCTAGTACAACATTCTCTCTTATTATGCTCTGCTACCTTATGTTGAGTGAAGTTCTTGTGTGCCTATTTGGTAGCCTCCAAATTCACCACCAGGTATTTTAAGATGACCACACCTTTTTTGATTTGTGAATGAAAGTTTATTAGTTAAAATCTCTTGAAAGAAAACAATAAAATGGTTTAGATCAATAGCTAATACAGATTTTAAACAATCATAAGATAATAAGTAGCAGTAATCATCACACATAAGAATTTATATAGGCACAACTCCCCACATATTTTAGTCCAAGCAAATCAGGGTGAAAACTTGTACTACCTAATCTAATGCCATCTACCAGCCTATCTTCCTTGATTTTCACACCTTTAAGCTTGTCTCAGAATGATGAGCCCCTCTCTTTTCTGCCATGCTATATAATAATTGGCTTTAGCATTGGTCTTAAGAAGATACAGAAAAGGGCTTATTTGCATAAAGGATCAGCCACTCACTCCATTCTCCTGGAGGAGATGCAGGATTTCAATCAGAGATATCCAATCAGTGGACTAAACTAGTTAATAATTCTCCATCTAATTGAGCTTTCAGATACACGACTTATGTCAATCGCCTACCAGCTATTTATAGCAACATCTTAGGGTTGGCTAATTTGCAGAAGACAAAAACAGGGCTTTGGTCATAAACCTGTTTAGAAACTAACTCCATATCATGGCTTTCCATCGTAAACAGTCGCATAACTGTTGACAATTTATTAATTTGCTTCTCTCTCCTGAAAACACCATCCCCGCTAGTTCTTGTTCCTAAGTATTGTCTTATTTCCTAAACATTTCTTTTCACTATTAACTCTAATTCTGTTCCATAGAGAAAACATACTTAATACAACAATCCATTCCTTGGAGCAGGGGTCATATCTTAACAATCCTTAAGCGCATACAATTACAGAATCAAGGCAAACACTGGAATATATCTTATCTAGTTCCTGAGGTACCGTTACAGTACAATCTGTCCAGGTGACCCAGGCAAACAAGGGGCCCGCCAGCTCCACATATTATGAGGTTGTAGCATGTTCCTGCTTTGATGTCTAAGGACTATATTAAACATTACGGGCTGTCTTATGGGCTGGTTCAAATCTTTGTCCTGTTTCAAGGTCTAGAGTAGTCTCACGGATTTCTCTTGATGTAGTTTCATAACCTCCTTGAGTTAGTATGGTTACTTGTGTTCTCTTATAATACACTAACAGTTTTAACAAGCTTACATTAATCTGTTGTAGAATTGTTATAAAGTCCATATTCCAAAGTTCTACTCGGAGGAATAGCTACCTTTTGGGATCTATCATGTTTAAGAGCACCAGGTCTGTCCTGCTACAGTTAAACTGCTCACCAAATAAAATTTGTAGCAGACTGGTGGCTTCTCCTTGGATGTGTTCTCTGATATTGTCCAGGTATTTATGCTTTGAGTTTTATTGTGACACAAAATTATAGCCCAGTTTCCTAAAGTCCAAAATCCTTGTGGGGAGTGTGTATCTTCCCTGGCTGTTTCTGAAGCTATAATTAAAGCAAAGGTTCCTTTAACTTTTATCTAGTTCTCATATTTTTATTCTTATTTACTAAATGTATAACTTTTCTTTTATCAGTTTAACTTTTAACTGTTATCACTAATCTTTCTAGTAAAAACTGTTCCTAATGGAATGGAGTGATAAACTGTTTCACCTTGCTTTCCCAGTACTCTATTTAGGTTAATTTGGCATAGTCACTTTGTACTCCATCAATTATTTGCCATTTTTGACATAACTGCGTATCTAGAGTCCCCTATACTGGGAAAGCGAGATAGTAAGATTCAGTTTGTCCAGTGATGGTGGCAGTAAAATCCCTCAATCTGCTATCCCATGTGGATTTTAATTATCCAGTTGTTGTTTTATGATAGAATTTTTATTTTTCCTATTTGTGTTTTTCTTTGCTCCTCTAAGTCTCCTGAATCTTCACCTACTCTTATCAATCCTTTCACATAGTAGTCTATTGTAGAAAGTTCTCATATTAATATGTTGAATAGTTCCATAAATTCTGATTTGCAAAGATTAGCTCTGAAGTCATCTGTGTTAAATATCATTTTAATCCTTTTGACTATATGCTTTAGGCCTTTATATGAATTGCTATAGTCCAATTTCCACCAGTGTGGATTTCCTTCTACATCTCATTTCTTTGCAGTTTGTATATAACACATTGTCTAGTGATATACCTTTATATCTTTACCTAGTTGTTGCCCATGTCATGAGATGCAATGGTCATTCTCTAGGAAGGAGGGCCATAGTGTCCATGGGCTTGTCTAAAAGGTAGCTATTTTTCCAAATAAAAATGAGGGTACTGTATGGCATGCAATTGATATGGTCAGTAAATTTCCTGCATATTTATTTCGTCTCTTTCTGTTTTGATTTGTGGGTCCTTCAGCTATTCCATTTTCCCCTTCTGGCATATGCAAAATTATTGTGGCTAAATACCAACCCATATTTTATCTAAATTCATTACTGTACCTATCTCTCAACAGTAAATATTTCTGGGCTGAGGTTGCAGCAGATTCACTGTAATAAGCCTATTAACTATTCTTTTTAAATTAAGCTGTATTCAGGAAGATATATTTTATCCACATCCAGTGCGGATAAATTACATACAATTACAGAATCAAGGCAAACACTAGAATATATCTTATCTAGTTCCTGAGGTACCATTACAGTACAATCTGTCCAGGTGACCCAGGCAAACAAGGGGCCAGCCAGCTCCACATATTATAAGGTTGTAGCATCGTCCTGCTTTGATGCCTAAGGACTATATCTAGTCCACAGATATCTAGTCCAATATGGTGAGTGTTTGTCTTTCCATTGGTGAATAATCCTTGTAGGGCTTTCCTTAGCCCTTCTATTACTTCTCTCTTTGATTATTTGGTATAGTGTGCCTTTTCCATTTGGGGAATAACAGTGCAAAGTAGCTGCAATGTGGTCAGAATGTACAAGAACAGTCCTGCATTGGAACTCTTGGTCCCAGCTTTTTCAGTTTTCTCCTTGGCAACAGTCATTTGAAAACCCTTCTGCACTTTTATTATCTGGTAGATAGTGCTCTTTTAAAATTACCTCCCTTAGTCTGCTACAGCATTTTTAGTTGGACACGTGCTCTCTAAAAGGATAAGTTAGGAGTTATATCCTTTCAAATAAAAGCATCCCAACATTGTCTTGTTAATGTGAATGTATTCATTTACTGTGATGCTACCCTGGGGGATATTCCCCTTTTCATTTCCATTCATTGGAGAGCAGTGAAATTAGTCCCAAGATGTGATAGAGTTTGTCAGTTCTCCCTTCCATAACTGGGTGAGGAATTTCTTTTCTTTACTATTGTTTGCGCCCATCATCAGAAATTCTAGCATGACAGTAAGTACAGGTAAAGGGAGACCTACATGGCAAAAGCCAGAACTTTTTGAATAAC
Organism: Theropithecus gelada; assembly: GCF_003255815.1. Lineage (NCBI taxonomy): Eukaryota > Metazoa > Chordata > Mammalia > Primates > Cercopithecidae > Theropithecus > Theropithecus gelada. Next base: position 109,811,838 of record NC_037689.1, on the reverse strand, counting down.
AACAAAGAGGAAAAAAAGATCAGCTTTTGCTAGAAGTAAATCAAATCTTACTTGCTATATGGGTTATTAGTAATGAAAATGTGCAGAACTGTGAGAAAACACATATTGCTAATATACAGAAAATAAGAATATATTGAAACAGAGAAATGATCAGTTTTCACATCCCTGGGGGCGGGGGCAGAAATTGGGTCTTAGTCACTTGTTAAGTCATCATTTATACCAGAGACTGTATCTTCATATAAGTTATCCATGTCTAACATAGCCTGATCTATATCAAACATTAGGTCTTCATCCTCTCTTGGTGTAAGTATTGAGTCTAAGTCTGAGAGATCAGGGAGATCTGGTAGCGAAGGCTCCTCAGGAAGAGGTGCATCTGCTTCAGTCTCTTCTGCTCCACCATTTTCTTCTACATAAGGAACTTCTTGTACTTGTATAATGAATTGTAAAAGCTCATCAGCTATTCTTATTAACTGGGCTACACAAGCAACAAGTCCATCAATGAGTACAGGAACTGACACAGAATCCATGCTGCAGTGCTCTTCTAAATAGATAAAATATCACTACAAGCTCTAGCAAATGGACTCTCGGTGACAATGGATAGTATAAGGGGCTAACAAAGGTTCTGTGGTTGGTTTAGGCCAGAAATTAAGATGTTGATATGATTATGATGCTGATCAAGTACAGAATGAGAACAGTAGAACAATAGAACTTTTTGATGATGTTGGTAAACCGTGCACAGAATTTATATATGGTACTCTTGTTTGTACTAGTGGTGAACTGCTATTATAATGACCATCAGGCGGACTGTCACAGCCAAGAGAAAACAGCAAAGCAGACCTAATAATAAAAAAGAGAGATATAAACATTAGTATCTTTGAGCCTTTATCCATCCTACAGGCTACAGCTACTGGTTACCCCATCAAGAATTGCCGTTAAGCTTGAAATGATATGTCTAACTATAGCCCCTCATTTGTTGCTGGCCTTGTGAGGCTCTACTACTTCTCTTTCCTTTGAAAACCTCATGGTCTTTATCTCTTGTTAAGAGATTTGGTAGAAAAGTAAGCATAGGCAGTTTGTCTGTCTTTCCTGAACATCTCATTTGAGGAAGGATACACTCACTCAGGGTCTGTCAATTATTAGCACCTTTGCCTCATTGCCATTTATATCTGGTGCTGCTGAATTCTTTCTGTGTTTTTTGGAATCCATTCATTAAAATTTCCAGATGCCCTGCAGCCTGGGGAGTTTATGGTAAATAAAAGTCCTATATTCTCTGTATTTTGCCAAACTTTGGAGAATTTCAGTTATAAAACTAGTTCCTTGATAATTTCCTATTACTGCCCCTCTTCCATATCTAGCAGCTCGTTCTTCCAACTTTATCTAAAGCTATGGTTGTACTATTTTCATCTGCATTTCTGGTGGGCTCTTTGCAAACCCACTTTCTGAGTAAGTATATACTTGTGTAAGGCAATATTATTTGTTTGAAAATCTAGATATTGACTCAATATAATCTACCTGCTACATTTGTCTGGTTTACCACTCCCCACCACACTTAAAGGGAACCTGTTGAGGATGCAGGAAGTTTTTAGTATTTTGACATATCTCATATCTCTTACTCACTTGTTTATTTGATTCTGTTTTTCTAACTCTTTCTTCTCTACTAACCTGGTACATACATGCCCACATGCCCTGAGGTTTCACAAGCCCATCCTACAACCTTATATTGAACTGAAAAGGGAGCCGAGTTGAAACTTAGAGTCCCCAAAACTTCAGGGTATACATTAGTTTTGGGGGCCTAGATTATCTCCCCTCTCATTCCAAATAGATTATTCTGCTTTTCCATTCTGATGAGCTGATACATGTCTTTATAAGAATTTCTAAATTCCTTTCACAAATTTATTTTCATATCTCCCTTTACCAGATTGTATTTCCTGCAATAGTCCAGTTCTGTATGGCTGATCAGTGTAGCTATGTACCTTTGGCCAGTTTTTTTTTTTTTTTCTTGGTTATATCTACATGTTAAATTTCTGGCTATTAATTCTGCAAATTGGGCTAACTTTCTTTCTCCAGCTCCAGTCAGGCTTTTCCTAGTTGAAAGCCTTAGGAGGTAGTCATCTATATAACTCCTTTAGGATTCTACCAAGTCTATTATTGCCCAGTTTTCAGCAGTTCTGACCAGAGTGGGGCCCAGCAAGCCACAGACTTCACTTTCAGCTGACTGTAATCCTTGGATATTTATTGGAGTACAGAAAATCATCAGCCAGATGGTCTGTGATTTGCACATAGAGCTTGCTGGTCTCCACAGGGCCTTTTTCGACCCACTCAGTTGTATACTATCTCCACTTAGTATAAATCCTGTAAGATCACTACATTTTTTTTGGTCCCAAATCCTACCAGTAGACATGGGGTTTGCCCTGATGATAAGGGTCACAACAGTAATGACCAGAAGGCACGATTTTGTTGGAGGCAACTTTCCATATGGAATATAGGAGAATGGGTACTACAGGCAGAGCAGTTTGTTTTATTAATTCAAAGGATCTGTTTGTTTAAGAGAAAAACGTCTCATGAAAGAAAATATGGAGAGAAATCAAGGAAAGGAATTCGGCATTTATTTAGAACATGCATCAGCTCATCAGAAGGAAAACACAGAAGAAAGATGTGTGTTAAATATTGTTAGAGAGCACCATCACATTTTTCAAAGGAAGCAATAACTACTATATGGTATATACAGCCCAAAGGCACAAGAAGATGACAGGAACACCCTCACACAAAACCTATTTAACTTCTGACTTCCCATTCACCCAGTTTTTTCCCTCAACTTCTCTATCTTCCTCTGGGACTCCTTTATTCCTCCTCTTGGTCAATATGCTTCCATTTATTCACCTATGTGTTTCATTCTATTTCACACCCTCTCGATCTCCATCTACTCTTACCCTTTTCCATCATCTTTTCTTGTATCTCTCTCCTAAAACTGGGAAAAAACTGGAATAAATTATATTTGATTCATCAAATTTTTATTGTATTTATTGAGTTGTACATTACACAACCTAAACATAAAAAGCAGAGAGGTAGAACATTCCATATTTTGCTCTCTTATAAGACAAATGTAGTTACTTATTACTTTTTGTGGCCCTTGATTTTTTTTGTGGGGTGGGGGACTCAGTCGCTTTTGGCGGGAAAAACAATTAGTGACCTTGCCTTAACTTTCTTGACCCTTATATTAGCTGATCCACCATTTTTATTCTCAAACCATCTCAGAACTTAGCAACTAGAGGGTGAGGAGAGGGCAAGAAGAAACTTGAAGAAACTGCTAAGTATTCCAATAATAAGAAAGAGTAACAGTGTAGCATCAGCTTATGCCAGTTATGGTAATTTCCAAAGCAACCAACTCTGGACACCTCAGCTAGCCTAAAGGGGTATTTTGGATAGTTTATGCCTAGCCTTAACTCACTTTAAGGGACTTTTTATTAGCTATATCCTCTGCCTGGGATTCCTTTCTCCTTGGTGGGGGAGGAGTGGGGACTTCGGGTCATTCTGATATCTACTTTAATATCACCTCCTCAGATTTCTTACCCCTCAACCTGGGTAAAGCCCCTAATCATCCCTTTCCCATTACACACAAATTTCATTTTTGCATGATGGTATCTATAGCTACCTCATATTTTCTTGTTTAATTATTTGTTTTTCTGTCTCTCACCTTACCCCTACATACATATAGACTAAAATGTAATTGTCATGAGACTAAGAAATCTGTCTGTTTTGTTTTCTGCTATATCCCCAAAGAACAGAAGAGTGCTTGCCAGCATAGTATGTAGTCAGTAAGTGTCTTTGAAAAAAACGAAATAATGGAAGGAGGGAGGGAGGAACAACTTTCAGCACATTCATTCCGTAAATATTATCAAGCTTCAATCATGCATGTGGGAAACAGGGGATACAAAAATGGACCAACTCATCAAAACATACAGTTAATAAAATGAACAGGCAACCCAAAGACTGAGAGAAAATATTCACAAAATATATATCTGACAATGAACTTTCAACCAGAATATATATATTCTGGTTGAAAATATATAACATATGTATACAACATAAATATATAACAGAATATATATATATTCTGGTTGAAAGTTCACTGTCAGATATATATTTATATATATATGTGTGTGTCTATACATATATATATATAGAACCCCTACAACTCAATAATAAAAAGACGAACAACCCAACTTAAAAATGGTCAAAAGATCAGAACAGACAATTCAAATGAAGAGCTAATAAGCACATGAAAATATCCTCAACATTATTAGTAATCAAAGAAATGCAAATTGACATCACACTAAGATACCACAATATACTCAGTAGATTAGCTAAAATTAAAGACTGATAACATCAAATATTGACAAAGATGTAGAGGAACCAGAATTCTCACACACATTTATACTACTGGTAGGAGTATAAAATCGTATTATGTTTTTGGAAAAACATCAGTTTCTTATAAAACTAAGCATATACCTATCTATATCCCAGCAATTCCACTCCTAGGTATTTACCCAAGAGAAGTAAAAGTTTACAAAGTGACTTTTACAAGAATAGCTATAGAAGTTGTACGCATAATCACCAAAAAGTAGAAAGAGCTCAGGTATCTATCAAGAAGAGAATGAATAAGCAAACTGTTGTATAGTCACACAACGTGATACTGATAAGCAATAAAAAGAAAGGCACTACTGACAGGGACAACAACATGGAGGAATAATCAACATTATACTTAATGAAAGAAGTCAGACACAAAAGATTACATGCTGTATGATTCCATCCATACACAATTTTAGAAAATGCAAAATAATCTATGTAGAAAAAAAATCAGAATAGTGGTTGCATTTATGGGAGTAGGAACTGATTGGGAAGGGGCATAAAGGATCTTTCTAGAGTGATGGTAGTGAACATGTTTAGATAAGGTCATGGGTTACACAGGAGTATGCATGTGTCAAAACTCATTGAATGGTACTCTAAAAATTTGTACATTTCGCTATATGTAAATTTTACTCCCTTCAAAAAATTAACCAAGCATAATCCCCAGCCTCTGAAAGCATATGTCAGATGCAATGATGTGCCCATAAAAAATTTTCTAATAAATTGTCACATTAATGGGAGACCTATTGTGTATCAAGGACTGTAAAATCCACTTTTCTTATATTACAGGTTGAGTATCCCTTATCCAAAATGCTTGATACCAGAAGTGTTTTAGATTTCAGATTTTGGAGTATTTGCATATACATAATGAGGTATCTTAGGAATGGAACCCAAGTCTAAACATGAAATTCATCTATGTTTCATAAACACCTTATACACATAGCCTGAATATAATTTTATAGAATATGTTTAATAATCTTGTGCACTAAACAAAGTTTGTGTACTCCAAACCATCAGAAAGCAAAGGTGTCATGTTGGTGCTCAAAACGTTTTGGATTTTGAAGCATTTAGTATTTCAAATGTTGAGATTAGAGATACTCAACCTGTAGTACATTTAATCCTCACAATAAAATCATCCTATGAAGTTACGGGTGGAAAAACTGAGGATCAAAGAGATTCGGTAATTTGTCCATGAGCACATAAGTAAAGGTGCAGAGATGGATATCAGCCCAGGTGGGACTTCTAATATCCTATGCTAGAGGGCACAAATTTAGGTGACTACAGGAGCAAATCTGCCTTATTCAGGGCCAGAGCTGACATCTCATTCTCCTAAGCAGAAATAGAACTGAGAATGTTAATGTCATTTGCTATCCCTAGAAACTGGCTGAATTCCAAGTTGAATGTGACTTAGGCAGATTAGTCCCCTAAGAAATCCCCACTATCTGTGACTGGGAGGTTCAGGGATATATCCATTATCTATCCTTCCACTGACCTACTGAATTGGCCCAAATGTTCATAAACTACTTACCTGAGATAGAGCTGAGAGGGATGGGGGTATCAAGGCTCAGCCTATTAAACAATTTGCAGACTTTGCTTCCAAACAGGATGTGAACGTTCCTGCAACAACAACAACAAAAACAACACCCCCACACACACCAAAAAAAAAAGATAAATTGCTAAATCGATAAGCAAGGATGAGATTAACCAACATTTCAAAGAGCAAAGAGCCCTTTCTAAGTGAACTGACAATCGGACTTTTTTCCTTCCCTGTGACATTTGCTAATTCTGGGCACTGTTGAAGATGAAGCTTGACTGTAAAGCAGAAGGACTCTCCTGAGGAAAGGAGAAATGAGCATAACTTTTGGCAGTTGGGAGACACTAAAATAATGGGCTGGAAACTTGAGAAGCCCAAAATGCAGGGCTAGTTTTTCTTACCTGAAGTCACCTGAGTTCTGGGCTGGTGTCTGGGCAGGAAAGGCACAGGAAAATCTCCTGCAGTCTCCTGGTACTTCAGAGACAAATTCTCCCTCTAGAGGGGAACTGCCCCAAACAGGCCACCGGTCTCCACTTTAAAAGGTTACCTAGATTTTGAAGTTAGAGGGACAAAGGGAAAACTAATGAGTCAAAAAGATCAAAACCACTCCCAAAGGGCAATTTGGACAAAATGATTCTAAAATGCATAAAGATACATAAAGGGCTAGTAATATTGAAATATCTTCAGGAAGAACAAATTGAAGGACATATGCTACCAGATATCAAGGCTAGTTATACAGTTACAGAAATTAAGACAGCATGGTACTGGCTGAAGGACAGACAAATCAATGGAACCATGACCCTTACCTCATGCCAGATACCAAACTAATACTAATAATGATTTGAAATGAATCATAGGCCTAAATATGAAAGTTAAAACAACAAAGCTTCTAGATCACACCACCAGAGAAAATCTTCATGATCTTAGGTAGGCAAATATTTCCCATAGGACAGAAAACATTAACCATGAAAGAAAAGATTAATTACACCTTAAGAGGATGAAAAGCCAACCACAGACTGGGATAAAATATTCACAATATATATCTAACAAAGGACTTATATCCACTACACTCATACATTTTTTAAACTCCTACAAATCAATAAGAAAAATATAATCAGTCTAATTTTTTAAAAATACAAAAGAATTGAACTGGCACTTCATAAAAGAGAATATCCAAATGGCTCATAAGCATATAAATAGGTGTTCATCACTATTACTCATCAGGGAAGTGCAAATTAAAACCACAATGAGATATGCAAAACCCACCAGAAGAGCTAAAATGGAAAAGACTGACAACACCAAGAACTGAAAACATGGAACAACTGGAACTCTCATAGATTGCTGGTGAAATTGTTAACTGGTACAACTACCTTGGAAAACTATTTGGCAGTATCTGCTAAAACCAATCATACCTCTATCACATGACCCTGGAATGCTACTCCTAAGTATATAACCAAAGGGTGTACAAATATCCACCAAGATACAGGTACCAGAATGTTGAAATAAACCAGATGCATGAAATTAGCTATCATATCACTCCATTTACATGAAATCCAAGAACAGGCACACAAATCTATGGGAAAGAAGTGAACAAAGTGGTTACCTCTGGGTAGGGGGTTATTGACTCGGAAGGGATATGAGAAAGCCTTCTGGGATGCTGGGAATGTTCTATATCTTGATATAATCACATATGTTAAAAAACAAAAGCATTGATATGCACCCTTAAAGTTTGTGCAGTTTACTATATGCATGCCATACCTCAAAAAAATAGTTTTATTTTTTAAATTTTAGGCCTCCATCCTACAAAAACTAATGAGGACAGCAAGACAGTGATAAAAGTCTTACCAGGATTCAGCAAGCCAGTCATCAAAGTTAATGAAAATGGAATGAAGTATGAATATGCAGGGGAGAGTCCCTTTGGCCTGTGTGGCTCTCTACTTCACGGCAGTGCTAAGGCAAGAGACCCTTATGGCTAGGCAGAGTTTTTAATTGATACAAGATGAGATAACCTATATCTTACAAGTAGCTCATAAAGACCCCTGAGGCAGAGGCCATACTATCCATCTGGTAACTGACATCTTTGACCCCATTAAATTTTTATTAATCTCTCTCTCTTTTGACATTTTCTGTCTGCACAACTAATCAAAAGTCACCATTTTTCTTTTAGCTGAAAGTCCTATCTGGCAATTTTGCAATGCTCCTAATTGGAAAATTGGCAATAAGTGTCTAACAGTAGGATGGAAAAAAAGCAAAGAAATCCAAATCCTCTGGGTCTATCTTTATAGTTGATAAGCTTCTTTGTATTAGGTAAGGTAAATTAGTTCATATCCAAGGAGAACAGAGGCAGTTATGTGGGAAATATTAAAATGCACCTTTAGTGAGGGTGGGTGCCAGATTCCTATTTACAAACAGGTAAATTTTTTTTCCATAGTGCTCCCTTCTCCAACGCTACAGTAACATTTGGATACATGCATTCGATATAGATTGTTTTAAAAAAAATGCCTACAGACATATAACTTCTCATTGCCCTCTTCACCCCTTGAGGAAACGTCAAGAGAACTTTATCCACAAAGGGCAAATTTTCACAATTTTGACATAACAGAAGCATCTCTAGGGGCTTTTGTTCATAAAATGAACAAAAAACAGTATTTACACTTTAAACTCTTTCTGAAAAAGCTACAAACTTTTGCCTTTAAAAAAATAACTGTGTGCAATACAGCATTTGCCTGTTATAGGATCTGACATTTAAAAATCCCCATGAAGCATCTTTAATTTATCAAGAAAGAAAGGAAAGAATTGTGCAGCTGAGGAGCTAAACATGGCCCCTTCTTGAAAATATATGAAAAATTCAAAACTAAAACTAAAAAAAGGGGGAGTAGGAAATGTCCTTATGGTCAATTTAAACCAAACTCTACTGAATTTCTTTCCTCCTCCAAATTTGTTCATTGCTTCAGAGAAAAATCAGACTGGCTTACCCTTCAGAAAAACAACTTAGTAGAGAAAAACAACCACTTTTGAAAATACATCTTGGTTATTTTCCTAGACAGATACAGTGTTTCCTCAAAATACTGTTCGAACATGAGGATAGACACTCAATCTTAACCTGGTAGGACCCTACACAGGCTTGTCCCTGAGGCTTGGCCACTATGAGATGCTCCCAGGCCCTTAGAGAGTCTGGAAAGAGATGTAATACTTCTAGAAATATTTTTTTGGTTTTCAAATATTACAGTGCAGATGACAGGGTCTAAAATAAGGGAAATAAAAACAGAGCTTGGAGGTAACAAGAACAGGGGTTCTATTTCCAAGTCTTTCTTCAGCTTTCTGAGAGGGGAAAAAAAAGTTGTGGTTGTTTGTTTGTATATGCTTTTTGGGAGAGATATAAAATGATACCAGTGGTTATAAGGATAGGATCTGGTATCCAAAAAAAAAAAAAAAAAACACAAAACCTGTATTTGAATTTCAACTTCACCACTTACTAACTAGAAGGTTGCTAAGCTACTCTTTGTGTCAGTTTCCTCATCTGTAAGATGAAGATAATGACAGTTGTGAGAATTACATTAGTTAGTTAGCACAACAAATTTTAAATGGTGTCTGGTATATAATTAGCACCTAATAAATGCTAGCCGATATAATTGCACTGGAGAAATTCCAGGATCTGGGAAATAGTATGTGGTACATCATGACTAGTGAATAGCTACCTATGGAAGGCAGGAGAAGAGATGGCTGCAGGCATTACAAAAACTGGAAAGACATGCCAGAGACACAATTCATCTCAGAGTTAGAACCAATATTCGATGATGACTTTGAGCTTGGGTAAAAATATGAGGGAACAAGACTGTCTTGAAGCTGTAGTTCACCAATGACCCTTTCAGGAGATCTAAGGACAATCAAAGACTGTAGAGAATCCTTGAGGATTAGCAAATCCTCCTAGTCTAACTTCCTCTGAAGCACTTCCTTATTCTGGCTTTGAGCTTTGGTGGGACTGTAGCTCACATGCACCACTCCTGGCCTGGTGAAAGCTAACTACATTGTGAGCTACACATTGACTATGCCTCCAACATACTGCCAGTTACACAGAGCATGCCCTCCACCTGGTATTGTGACAATGATTCTTTCGAAGCATGAAATCCTTAGAAACATTTACTTGGAAAGTAATCGGCAAGGTCATTGAGACAAGACAATAAAGGCCCATTATCCTATGTCTAGCGTGACTTCACCCAAACTAATTCAAAGTTTCAAGTATTCCTTTGTGAATCATTTGGATAAGAAGGAGAGCATTATGCAGATATCTTTGTGTACTTTTTACTTCATACCATCCTAGCCTGGATTTAGTCCCTAACTTCAGAAATATATCTCAGAAATTTGATAAGAGAAAGATGAAGCACCAGTTGTGGCCTCCTCTATGTTTCTGTGGCAAATGCCAGCTTGCCAAGAAAGAACAGGTTAGTGTATTTTACCACATGGAAAGATGATCACAGATTACAGATTGCTTCCCTCTGCCTGCAAATGTGCTTAATGCCTGTCCACCAAAGGAAAAGCCCTTCTGATTTTAATGATGTCAAAATAACATTCCATAGCATCCCTTGGTAATTCATTCCAATATGTTATAGTTTCTTTCTTCTGGTAATTATATCCTCAACTATGTTCACATACATTAACTTATAATAATCCTGTGTAGTGGCCATGCGCGGTGGCTCATGCCTGTAATCTCAGCACTTTGGGAGGCCAAGGCAGGGCAGGTGGATCACGAGATCAGGAGTTCAAGACCAGCCTGGCCAGCATAGTGAAACCCCATCTCTACTAAAAATACAAAAAATTAGCCGGGTGTTGTGGTGGGCACGTGTAATCCCAGCTACTCTGGAGGCTGAGGCAGGAGAATTGCTTGAACCTGGGAGGCAGAGGTTGCAGTGAGCTGAGATCGTACCATTGCACTCCAGCCAGGGCAACAGTGTGAGACTCTGTCTCAAAAATAAAATAAATAAATAAATAAAATAATCCTCTGTAGCAAGGATTATACCTATTTTACAGTTGAGGAAATGAAGAACCAAAGAGGGTAACTGACTCGCCAAGATTGCATAGCTGATTAGTAGCAGAGCAAGAATAAGAACCTGAATTCTTGGCTATTATTAAAAAGTCAGAAAATAATAGATGCTAGTGAAGTTGCAGAGAAAAAGAAATGCTTATACGTTGTTAGTGTGAGTGTAAATCAGTTCAGCCATTGTGGAAGACAGTGTGGCAATTCCTCAGACCTAAAGACAGAAATACCGTTTGACCCAGGAATCCCATTACTAGGTATGCACCCAAAGGAATATAAATCCTTCTATCACAAAGACAGATGCACACATTATGTTCATTGCAGCACTATTCACAATAGCAAAGACATAGAATCAATCTAAATGCCCATCAATGGTAGATAGGATAAAGAAAATGTGGTACATATACACTATGGAGTACTATGCAGCCATAAAAACAAGATCATGTCCTTTGCAGGGAAATGTTTGAGCTGGAGGTCATTATCCTTAGCAAACTAACACAGGAACAGAAAACCAAATATCACATGTTCTCACTTATAAGTGGGAGCCAAATGATGAGAACACATGGACACATAAAGGGGAACAACACACACTGGGGCCTATCAGAGGGTCAAGGGTGGCAGGAGGGAGAGGATCAGGAAAAACAGTTAATGGATACTAGACTTAATACCTAAGTCATAAAATAATCTGTAAAACAAACACGCCATGACATGGGTTTACCTATGTAACAAACCTGCACTGGTACCCTTGAACTTAAAATAAAAGTTAAAAATTTTTATTTAATTTAAAAAAGAACCTGATTCTTCAGATTCTTGGCCTTCTTCAGACTCTTGACCTTCTTCAGACTCTTGGTCTGACTAATGATGCTCCGGGAACCTCCACATCACCAGCAGAATAAGAACCAGTGTTAAGATATCAACAAGAACACAATATGTTTGTCTCTTGGTGTATAAAGAGGACTGGTTCCAGGACTTTCCACAGATACTAAAACCTGTGGATGCTTAAGTCTCTGATATGAAATGGCGCAGTATTTGCATATAACCTATGCACATCCTCCCTCATACACTTTAAACCAGGGGTATCCAATTTTTTGGCTTTCCAGGGCCACACCGGAAGAATTGTCTTCGGCCACAAATAAAATACACTAACACTAATGATAGCTGATGAGCTAAAGAAAATTGCAAAAAAAAAAAAAATCTCATAACATTTTAAGAAAGTTTATGAATTTGTGTTGGTCTGTATTCAAAGCTGTCCTGGGCGACAGTTTGGACAAGCTTGCTTTAAGCCATACCTAGATAACTTATGATGCCTTATACAATGTAAATACTATGTAAATAGTTTGTTTTACAATATTGGTTTAGGGAATAATGACAAGAATAAAAAGTCTGTACATGTTCAGTACAGATGCAATATTTTAAAAATATTTTTGATTCACAGTTGGTTGACTCCATGGATGCAGAACCCACAATACAGAGGGCTGATTGTACAGCCATGATAGTTTGCTTACCAAGTGGATCAAAGGCCAAAAGTCCCCTTGAGGACATCCATTTCATTATTGTCATCCCTACATACTATCATTCCCAGAGTGTCCCTATAGTAGAAAGCCCTGCTAAAAAAAGAAGATACAAAAAGCCTAGCTGAACATTAAAATCACCTTAAGATCATATGCTGATCCATGAAAATAAAAAATAAGGCAAGAGTATGTGGTTTCCTGCTTTCTAACTTCTCTATATTTACCTCTGAGATAGATACACTCAGAATAAATTGAAGAAAATGAGGCAGAAAAAAATTTCCGAATATCCTAAAGAAAATGCTTTACCCTTGGCCATGAGCTTCCTTTCCCTTTGAGGATTTCGTACCTCTACCTCCCAAAGTTTCTAAGGGAGCCAAAGGTTAGCATTTTAAACATGGGCAAAGAGTGAATCCCATTGCTTTATATGCTTGACACTCAGAAAAGCACATCAGGGTTACAACACAGTCCTCTGGCAAGAGCCCTCCCAATACTAAACCAGCATGCTGTTCAAGTGACAAGATAAATGGAGTTTTCCTTATATGATTTCTTACAGTATTTCTTTTTTAATATTAGCTAGAGCCAGGGGAATCTGAAGGCAGGCTCACTCAATAGGAACAAAATTTCCCTCTCATCTGTTATGACTGATATTACCAAGGTTAAATACTTATGTCCTGAAACTCACTTTTAATTAAATATAATGGCCACTCCACCTTACTACCCTTGTTAAAGTCACCAATGACTTCTGCACTTCTAAATCCAATTATCAGCTCTCCGTCTCATCTTACTTGTCCCGTAAGCAGGCTTTAACATGGCCAATCACTCCCCAAGTCCTCTTCTTCTTCATGTGTAGTCACTCTCTTGGTGATCTCATATGGGCTGCAGATAAAACCTATAGGCAGATGGCTCCCAAATTTATTTAGCCAGCTTAGGCCTTTATCTAAAATCTCATACTTGTTTATCTAATTGCATTACATTGATTCCTGTAAAATTGAACATAGTACGTTCAAAACTAAATCCTTGGTATTCTCTCCCAAACTTACTCCCATACAGCCTTCCATCTCAGTAGATGGTAATTCTATCCTTCTAACTACTCAGGCCAAAAAATCCACAGTCAATCCACCAGGGTATCGTGTTGGCTCTGCCTCTAAAACGTATCCACATCCACAATCTGATCACTTGTCATTGTGAGACACCATCATCTACCCTCTCACCTTGATTATTTTGACAGCCTCCTGACAGGAGTCTCTTTGCCTTGCCTCACTACAGTCTCTTTTCTTTTCTCTTTCTTCTTTCTTTTTTTTCTTTTTTTTTTTTTTTCTGAGTTAGAGTCTTGCTCTGTCACCCAGGCTAGAGTACAGTGGCATGATCTCAGCTCACTGCAACCTCCACCTCCCAGGTTCAAGCCATTCTCCTGCCTCAGCCTCCCAAGTAGCTGGGATTACAGGCATCCACCACCATGCCCGGCTAATTTTTTTTTTAAATAGAGACAGGGTTTCACTATGTTGGCCAGGCTGGTCTCGAACTCCTGACCTCGTGATCTGCCCACCTTGGCTCCCAAAGTTCTGGGATTACAGGCATGAGCCACCACACCCAGCTACAGTCTCTTTTCAACAGGACAGACAGTGATCCCTTTAAAATGGAAGTCAGATCATGTCACTCCTCCATTTAAAACCCTCTGATAACTGCATTTCCTTTAGCATAAAACCCAAATCCTTATAGTGGCTTATATGGCCCTGCATAATATAATCTGCAACTTTATCTTCTGTCTTTCTCTCTCCTGCTGTCTTCTAGCTCCTCTGGCCTCCCTGTCATTCCTCACATTCACCAAGCATACTTCCTCTTTAGGTTCTTTATACTGGCTATTCTGCCTGGAATGGTCTTGACTCAAATATCGAAAGAGCTAAATCCCTCACCTTCTTCAATCTCTTTGCTTCTATCTTGCCTTCTCAATGAGTATTTCACTTACCACCTTTGTAAATTTTAACCTCCCCCTCCCAACTTGGCAGTCCTGAGTCTTCCTTATTCTGCTCTAACTTTTTAAATTTTTCTTAGAAATGTATCACTTTCTACATATATAGTTTACTTATTTATGATGATGATCATTTATTTTCTGGTCTTCCTCTGTAGAATGTAAGCTCCATGAAGGCAGGGATCTCTGTTTTATCTAAGTGCAAGAACAGTATCTAGCATATAGAAGATATTCAGTAAATATTTGTTACTAATAATTTGTAAGGACTAATAATTCCTTACATCTTTATAGTGTTTTATGCTTCTAGTGCTTTCACATGGTATCCCATTTAATCATCTTAATTACTCTATGAGGTGGGTAGGGCAACACAGAATTTATCTCCATTTCACATTTAGGCAAATTAAAATCCAGAGTGGTAAAATGATCTACCCAAGAGCTATTCTACATAGCTGGAATGTGGTAAGACCAGAAACCTAGTTTTGCACCCTTTTTCTGTAGCCTCCAATATTATACTGCAAAGCCCGTAGTCCTTGAGGAAAGACCTTCCAGATTCTTTGTTAGGAAGGGGACATGCCTAGCTTGTGCCACTAACCCAGTGCCTTGAAGCTTAATGTGTTTTACCAGCAAATGCAAAGTCAATTAAAGACCTGAGCTTATGTGGGGAATCGCCTTGTGAATATGAGAGAAAATAATTCCCAAATGGCACTCTCTCCAAGAAAGAAAGAAAGCAACATTTGAATATCCCAGCTACTTAGTGGAATAAATTATTCGTTTCTTCCTAACTAGCTCTGCCTTCCTCTGGCATTACCCACTAAACCAAACAGTTCTCCAAAGCAATGTAATAGCATAAAGGAGAAGTGAGAGTCCAAAAAGGCATCTGCGACCTAACATACATCCCAGTGGCCTCTTCCACTGTGCCACCATCTAAGCCACTAACTGCCCATGTTGAAGCTTTCCCACATTGCCACTGCCAAACAGAAAGAATGGAGACTGTCCCTTTAAATGTACCACCAAACAGGAAGCTGATGTTTACTTGGCAGGGGAAGAACAAGATACTTTCATGCTTGGCATACTGCTACCATTGGCATCTAACCCAGAAGCTGCTGCATTCTGCAGGGGTGGCAACTATTTTGTCCTCAGGATAACATAGTGGAAGATGCAGCTATATTTACATACAGGCTTTTTAATAGAGATGCCTGTCACCCCTGGTAAGCTCACAGGAGGCAACAGAAATGGCACAGTCAGAAAAAGGCAAGCCAAGTCCTCAGTACCTTCTGGCAACTGAATCCACAGTACCAGAGAGGGAGGCCTTGATCTCTTTCTCTGGCCCCCAGAATGTCTTATACCAGGGGTATATCCAGAAACCCTCTGAAGTATTACTGAGTAGACCGGGTTTGTCTTCAGTGCCCTTGTCAGAACTGTCTTTTCCAAGATCACACCAAATCGAGTAGTTGAGGCTTGACTCTACTAAGTCAACTCTGATGCAAGCCTCAACAAATATCCCATAATGAAACAGCATGCAACAATTCAATAAATAAAACCTCTGGCTGAAAAAAAGAAGTGTCATTGCAAGCACAATCTACCAAACGCTTAACAGATTTTAGATAATACATGGATGCAAACATCACTGAAACATGCAGAAACGTACAACCACCTTGGCTACACGGGTATGTACTGAAGTATCTGACACTGAGGAAGTAGGAAGGATGGAAGAAAAGACATTATTTTATTTTATTTTATTTTATTTTATGTTATTTTATTTTATTTTATTACAAAGTTTCGCTCATGTAGCCCAGGCTGGTGTGCAATGGCATGATCTTGGCTCACTGCAACCTCTGCCTCCCAGGTTCAAGCAATTCTCCTGCCTCAGCCTCCCGAGTAACTGGGATTACAGGCGCCCACCACCATGCCCAACTATTTTTTGTATTTTTAGTAGAGACAGGGTGTCACCGTGTTGGCCAGGCTTGTCTCAAACCCCTGACCTCAGGTGATCTAGCTGTCTCGGCCTCCCAAAGTGCTGGGATTACAGGTGTGAGCCACCAGGCCTGGCTGAAAAAACATTATTTTTAAGGGGAATATTGACTTTGAAGGCAGAGAAACCGAGGTTCAAGTCTAAAAGTTTTCTTGCCTTAGATCACTTAAGCTCACTATGACTCACTTTCCTGATCAGAAATAAGGATGATGACAATAAGCAAGTATTAATTTTGTGATGTAGACAATGTTTAATTATGGGGAGATGCCCTATTGCTTTAGTTTTTTAAAAAGTGTGGCTTTTGAGTTTAAACATAGATTTAAACTGCACTTCTGATACTAATTGTATGGCATTGCAGAAGGCACTTATTCTCTCTAAACCTGAGTTTATTCATCTATATTTTGAGGATGATGTTGACACTTATCTCAAGTGGATGCTATAATAATCAAACAAGAAAATGTTATGAATGTGTTTTATAAGCCATGAACTCCAAGACAAAGAAAAGTTGTTTTTTGTTTTTTCTTTAAAAAAAAAAACCTTTGATTGGAGTGGCCAACCAATCTGACTTTCCAGGAATAAGGGATTTTCCAAGACCCAGAGTTTTCAATGCTAAATATAGAAAACCTTAGGCAAACCAGGATGAGTTGGGCACTCTAGTCTTGACTAACCTTTAATTAGGCCAATGTCCTCACTAGACCTTAACTGAGATGGCTAGGCCTTAACCAGATTTAGTCCCTGGCTCTGCCTTAAGTGGACTCTTACTAGAACTTAACTAAGCTTACCCCTTTCTAGATCTAACTGGGTTAAATAGGCCTTAAATAGGCCTAGGTCCTTGCTACACATTAAATTAGAAATGAATAGGCCTTCTCTAGACTTAAGTCCTGGCAATGCCTTATCTAGACTGATTAGATATTAACTAGGCATAGTCCCTGGCTAAGCTAACTGGGCTGTGGCTAGGACTCAACTAGGCATAAGCCTGGTTCCACCTTCACTGAGTTGACTAGGCTTTAACTAGGCTTAAGCCTTGCTTTTGCCTTAACTAGACTCTGACTAGGCTTTAACAAGACTTAAGGCCTGCATTTGCCTTAACTAGACTCTGACCAAGCTTTAACTAGACTTTGGCCCTGGATAGGCCTTAACTGGGCTGGCGATCTTAACTAGGATGACTAGGCCCTAAGTAGGCTCAAACTCTGGCTGGAACTTGACTAAAGTCTGACCACAGCTTTTCTAGGCTTAGACCTTGACTAGCCCTTAACTGGGTCCAGGTTATACCTTAACTAAACTCTATGTCTCCTTTAGAATTATGCCCTAGATAGGCCTTAACCATGCTTTGACTAGGACTTAAGTAGGCTGATCCTCTGGATAGGCTATAACTGGGCTAATTAAACCTTAACTAATATTAGCCCTCACTAGGCTTTAACTGGGCTGGTGAGACCTTAATTGTGTTAAATAGCTCTTAACTAGTCTCAGGCCTTTGCTATACTTTAACTAGACTCTGACTAGGCCTTATCTAAACTTAGGTTATGACTAGACCTTACCCAGGCTTAGTCCTTGGCTAGGCTTCAGCTGGCTTCTGACTAAACCTTAACTGGACTTTGGCCCTAGTTAGGCCGTAACTAGGCTGGCTAGGTTTAAACTGGGCTCAGGCCATTGTTACACTTTAAACTATATTTTTATGAGGCCTTAACCAAGATGGCTAGCCTTTAATTAGGCTTGGGCCTTGGATGTACCTTTAAAAGACTCTGTTTACACCTTAATAAGCTAGGGCCCGGCACTAGCTTAACTAGTTTCTGATTAAATACTTAAGTAGATTTAGGCCTTAACTGGGCTCTGACTAGGCCCCTAACTAGCTCTGACTAAATATAAACTAGGCTTAGGATATGAATAGTCCTTAAAAATACTCTGATAATACCTTAACCAAGTCAGTTAGCTTTTAATTAGGCTTACGCTGTGGCTATATCTTAATAAAACCCTAGCCAGGCCTTAAATAAACTTAAGCCCTGACTATACCTTAACTAGTTTCTGCCTAATACTTAACTAGACTTAGGCCTTACCTAGGCTCTGACTTCACCTTAATTAGGCTTAAGCCCTGACTAGGCCTTAACTGGGCTCTAACAAAGTCTAAACTAGTGTTAGGTAATGGCTAGGCCATAACTGGGCTTTGACTCACACTTAACTAGGCTGAAGCCCTGCCTATACCTTGATTAGGCTTCACTACATCTTAACTAGGCTTAGGTCCTGGCCAAGTGTTAAGTAAGTTCTGATTAGGACTAAACTATATTTATAACCTTGCTAGGACTTAAGTAGACTAGAACTACAACATAATTAGGCATAGGCCCTGGCTAGGACTTAACCTGGCTCTGACTAGACCTAAATTGGGCTTAGACCCTGGCTAGGGCTGAACTGGCTTCTGACTAGACCTAACCTAAGTTTAGGCATTGGTTATGCTTTAATAATACACTGATGAGGTCTTAAGCAAGCTAGCTAGCTTTTAACTAGGCTTAGTCCTTGGCTATACTTTATCAAAATTCTGACAGGCTCTTAACTATGTTTAGGCCCTGACTAGGCTTTAACTGGCTTAACTAGACCTGAATTAGGCTTAGGCTCTAGCTAAGTCTTAACTGGGCTAACTAGGCCTTAACTAGGTTAAGGCTTTGACTCAGTCTTAACTAAGTTCTGACTAGGACTAAACTACACTTATGATCTTGCTAGGGCTTAACTAGACTAGGACTGGAAATTAACTAGGTTTAGACTCTGGCTAGGGCTAAACTGGACTGACTAGGCATTAACTAAGCATTGGCCCTGAATAGGTCCTAGTTGGGCTGACTAGAACTTAACTAGCCTCTGACTAGACCTAAATTAGGCTTAGGCCTTGCCTAGGGCTGAATTGGGTTCTAACTGGACCAAAACTAGATTTGGACACCAATAATGCTTCAACAATATCCTAATGAGGTATTAACCAAGCTAACTAGATTTAACCGTGCAATCTAGACCAGAAGTAGGCTTAGGCTCTGACCAGGTCTTTTTTTTTTTTTTTTTTAAACAGAGTCTTGCTCCATTTCCCAGGCTAGAGTGCAATGGCACGATCTCGGCTCACTGCAACCTCCGCCTCCCAGGTTCAAGTGATTCTCCTGCCTCAGCCTCCTGAGTAGCTGGGATTACAGGCGCCCACCACAATGCCCAGCTAATTTTTGTATTTTTAGTATAGATGGGGTTTCACCATGCTAGTCAGGCTGGTTTTGAACTCCTGACCTCAGGTGATTCTCCTGCCTTGGCCTCCCAAAGTGCTGGGATTACAGGCATGAGCCACCGTGCCCAGCCGGCTCTGACTAGGTCTTAATTGGGCTGACTAGGACTTAACTAGACTTAGGCTCTGTCTCCACCTAACTGATTTCTGAGTAGGCCTTAAGTGGGCTTAGCCCCTGGTGAGATTGTAACCAGGCTGCCTAGGCATTAACTGGGCTGAGCAAGCCTTAACTAGGCTTTGGTCTTGGCCAAGTCCATGGCTAGAGCTTAACTATGCTTAAGCCTCAGGTAAGCCTTATCTAAGCTGAGGTGCTGGCTAGGCCTTAACCAGACCTTGGCCCTAGTCTTGTCTTGATTAAGCTGTAGTCAGGCCTTGGCTAAATTCCAGCTACTCTTTCGTAAGGATCACCTCAATAATATATTACCTCTAGCCCTCAGCTCCTCCAGTTTGTATCTGTCATTACCTCAGTTATCCTGCAGTTTCAGGCCCTACTCTGGGTCATAAAGAAGTCAGAGGCAGGACCCCTACCTTACCACACTGCAACAGGAAACAGACTGCTTGTAGGCTCTTTGCAGCCAGATGCACTTATAGTATAAAACAGGAAGCAACCCCTGAATTGACACTCCCAAGAAATCAGGGGGATACTCTTTTATGTAACACTCCACTCAGAATTATATTTTTATTTCAGCCAATGAGAATGGTCTGTAAAACTTCTTCCAGGACACCGACATTTTGTAATAAGGTTATAACAAACTTAAAACATAACATAGCATTCCTAAGTACAGTACAGCAGGTGACTCTATGGCTTTTGCCCATAATGTGCAATTGGCACTTTAGAAGAGAGATCTTCCTACCTGCCTTACCACACTGCAACAGGAAACAGACTGCTTGTAGACTCTTTGCAACCAAATGTATTTATAGGACAAAACAGGAAGCAACCCCTGTATTGACACCCCCAAGAAACCAGGGGACACTCTTGTATGTAACACTCCACCTGGAAGTATATTTCTATCTCAGTCAATCAAAATGGTCTGTACAACTGTTTCCAGGACACTGACATTTTGTGACAAGTTAGTAACAAACTTATGTAACAAGTTTGTAACAAACTTAGAACACAGCATTCCTAAGTACAGTACAGGAGGTGATTCTTTGGCTTTTGCCCATAATGTGCAATTGGCAGTTTAGAAGAGAGATCTTCTTACCTACCTTACCACACTGCAACAGGAAACAGACTGCTTGTAGGCTCTTTGCAGCCAGATGTATTTATAGGATAAAACGGAAGCAACCCCTGAATTGACACCCCCAAGAAACCAGGGGACACTCTTGTATGTAACACCCTACCCAGAAGTATATTTCTATCTCAGCCAATCAAAATGGTCTGTACAACTGCTTCCAGGACACCAGCGTTTTGTAACAAGTCTGTAACAAACTTAGAACATTCCTCAGCATGGGAGGAGACTCTATGACTTTTGCCCTTAATGTGCAATTGGGAGTTTACTTACCTTACCACACTGCAACAGGAAACAGACTTCTTATAGGCCCTTTGCAACCAGATGTATTTATAATATAAAACAGCAAGCAAACCCTGAATTGACACCCCCAAGAAACCAGGGGATACTCTTCTATGTAACACTCCACCTGGGAGTATATTTTTATTTCTGCCAATCAAAATGGTCTGTGCAACTTCTAGGACACCGACATTTGGTAACAAGTTTGTAACAAACTTAAAACATAGCAGGCTGGGCACAGTGGCTCACGCCTGTAATCCCAACACTTTGGGAAGCCGAGGCCGGTGGAGCATGAGATCAAGGGATTGAGACCATCCTGGCCAACATGGTGAAACCCTGTCTCTACTAAAAATACAAAAAGTTAGCTGGGCGTGGTGTTGCGTGCCTCTAGTCCCAGCTACTTGGGAAGCTGAAGCAGGAGAATCACTTGAACCCAGCAGGCAGAGGTTACAGTGAGCAGAGATTGCACCACTACATTCCAGCCTAGTGACAGAGTGAGATTCCATCTTAAAAAAAAAAAAAAAATGAAAGAAAACCACAAAACAGCATAGCATTCCTAAGTACAGTACAGGAGGCAAATCTACAGGTTTTGCCCATAATGTACAATTAGCATTTTAGAAGAGAGATCACCAATGCACTAGATTGCAGTAAAGGGAGTGTAAGCTTCACCAAGCTGAACTTTGAGCATTTGTGGAACCTATGAACTCTCCACAGTTAGTTATCAGTTCCATTGTGAGGAAGTAGCCAGTCTGACATATACTGGCTTAGCCTGCTATAGGATACTGAAATACTTGTTTAATGATGATAAATCCAGACCAGAGAATAGGCAATCATTCCTATCTATTAACTTCATGGATTCCTAGTGATGAAAGACTGGTAATTGGTTCCAACCTTGGCTATATTATTTAGTTTGGGAGCATTTATTTGTATATACACACACCTTCTAGTAAAATCCATTTGATTCATTGCACATTGGGAGTTCACTTTGGCCCAACTAATCATTTTTGTCATCTGTACCAAGTTCTAAGTTAAACTTATATCGGCCTGTACACTCCTATCAACCTTTTCAAGTACACAGTGACTTAGGTATCAGTCCTGCATGAACTAACTGAAGTTTGTAGGTTCTATTCAGAGCAAAGCAGGTAAGCAGCTCTGTTCACAGGATAGTGCCTGGACAGGTCCTGTGGCTGTGGGATGTAACAAGTCTTTACATTAAGCTATGTATAGCAGTATGTCAAAAGAACTGATCTGGGCACCAGAACTGGAAAGTTAATACATTCATTCATTCATCCCACAAATATTTATTAATCATCTTCTGTGTGCCAGATATTATCCTGAGACTGGGAATATGATGGCAAGCACATATAGCCACAACCCTTGACCTAATGGAGTTTTCATTCAACAAACAAAATCAGGAGAAGATCTGCACAGCCATGAGTTGAAGCCTAGATTAAAACAATCTGTTTGCTATAAGGCAAGGTCAGATGTGATAGGCAAAGCCTACAATGACAGAACAGCTGTAGGAAAATAGCCATGTGGTTAAAAAAAAAAAAAAACAGCAGCAACAAATGAATATCATCTTCATTTTAAAAATATGAAAACAGAGATGTTTCCTAACATCACCACCACCACTACCATGTCATTCTGAGAAAGCCATTTATATTTTTTGGTCTTCGATTCTTCCTTCTATAAAATGGAATCACTTACCCATTTGAAAAAAAAATGAAGAGAAACTGGACTAGATAAGTAAATCCTAAATTACACTAGCAAAATGGATAAGAGCCAGAGGCTTTAGAGTTGAACAGATGGGGGCTTGAATCTCAGCTCTTGTCACCTTGTAGCTATATGCCCCTGGCAAGATTTAACCTGACTGAGCCTCATATTTCTTTCTCTGTAAAAAGAGGATAGATACTAATCATGCCTCTCTCAGGCTGTCATAGGGACAACATCTAAGAAAACATGGAAAATGCTTACTGCAATAAATTGCCATGCTCTGTTAAGAAACAGGAAGGATGAGCTATGCCTTGCACAACCTTGATTATTTTTATTTGGATGCATAACTCTTTAGTGTCTTAAGAGTATTTAGCAGGTACTTGATAAAGATGTGCTGAGTGGTTTATTGGACTTCACCATAGGGCAATAAGAAGATTCACAGGGCAATAGCAAGGACCAAAGCCTGGAAAAGGTGAGAGAACACAGCAAGAGATCAGGGATTTTCCTTATCCTCACTCCTAGTCCAGCTTAAGCCACATCCATTCATTCCCTGTGACCATAACAAATAAACATCTTTCTGGGACCACAGGCCCCATTGGAATGATACATAAAGTCTCAGGAAGACATTTCAAGTTCCACCTGAAGAATGAGAGTCAAGGTCTCCTGAATTCTCTGCTCTGAATGAGCACTGAAACCTTCTCCACCTTTCTTTTACAACTCTCCCTCTTTTTCTCTCTCTTTCCATTCTCTGGCCAATCTCTGAGGAGGCTACCAGCAGAGTTACAATCTAATACTTGAAAGATGCTTTGAAAAGAATAAGTGTTATTAACTATTAGTTGCACTGTATGAACAAATTCATAAATACTTCCCTTACTGTTGCAGAAACATTACACACCACTGCTGTGACTAGACCTCTTTCTAGCTTAACTTTGATATTCCGGATCATAAGGGAAGTTATGTTGGCATTATTTCAGTACTTGGTGTTTAAGTGCAAGTGCGGATCCATTCACTCACTCCAGGGAGAAGCAAAGAAAGGAATGACTTTAAGGGTCTCAAAACTGAAAACAAATAACCAAGAATGTTATACATGTCTTTCTGTAGGCTGTGAACTGGGTAATAGTGTTTCTCACTCAAGGAAGACTTTGGATTGCCCCCGCTGAAGGACAAAGGGATAAAGAGACTAGGCCCAGATCACCTAAAGCAGTGGTTCTCAGGGCTGATGTCCCTCCCCACCACCCCTCCACCCACCTGTCTGCCCACCAGGAGCATTTGACAATGTCTGGAGAGGCTTTTGGTTGTCACAATTGAGGGGAGGTGCCATTATCAATTAGTGGGTAGAGGCTGGGGAAATACAAAACATCCTACAGTACACAGAACAGTCTCCAAGAATGAAGAATTATACAGCCCCCAAAGCCAATACTGTTCAAGTTAAGAAAATCTGACCTGGAGAATCTTTCCATCCTGATAACCAGCAAATATTTCTGAAGGTCTTTCTTGTGGCCACTGTGATTTACTATATAAGCCATAGTCTCTGCCCTAAGGAAACTTAGAGTCTAACAGGGAGATCAGCCAAGCACACTGAAGCAATCAGGAAATAATGAAGTATATCAATCGGTTTTTTTTTTTTTTTTTCTACAGAGTGTGGTCTAGCCTCTGGGTAGTATAGGAGCATTTTAAAATTTTATTTTATTTTTAAATGACATAATAATTGTATTTATTGATGGGATAGAATGTGATATTTTGATATATGTTTACATTATAGAAGGGAGAGAACAGCAGGCATATCAAGTTCAGGAAAACTTCCAAGAAGAGTTGGATCTTGAGCTGATGTTTGAAGGAGGCTATTACTCTTTCCCTTCTCCTCACTGCTGGCAGAAACGTGAATCTAAGCTTGCTGCCCATACTTCTTTACTTCCCACTCTCTGTCAGTATCTTGTAATCTGATTTCAGGACTCCATAGAAAATTTATTTTTCTTAATCACCAGAACCTATCACCTATCCTCAATATTAATCTACATCAACCCTCATCTTTTAAAATTTTCCTTCTTTATTGACTTCTGTGACATCATCATTGTGTTCTGGTCCACTTTTGACTTCTCATGGCTCAGCCTCAGGTTTCTTTTTACAGCCAACCTACATAGGTAGGTGTGCAGCCACCTCCAGCCTGCTGCCTTTTTCTTTCTCACAATTTCCTCTTAATTATTTTATTCATTCATTTATGCCCCTTCTCATTCCACAAAGGATTTGCAGTAGTTACAATCTCATGCTATGCATTTTTCCTTAATTATTATACCAACTCCTGTGGTTTCACCCATCATCTCTATACAGGCAACTCCCCAAGCTGTGCCTCTGACTCTGACTCTGATGTCCTTCCTACACACCACACTACCTGCCTGATCACCTGCTGAACACCATCCATATATGCCTCAAATCTGGCATATCCTAAACTTGAGGTTTACCCACGACTTAGTTTTAGCACTGAAAGTTCCATGTCCTCGGAATTCCCTCAACCCCGAGCAAACCAGGACAGTAAGTCACCACAACAAAAATGAACTCAACAGTGTCTGTTCCAAACCCAGGCTTCTTCATGAACTCCTAATTCCTCTCCATCATTTAGTAGCAGAGATATCTTCCTTCTGCATAAACCTCAACTCCTCTTTGCCTTCCATCTACTCATGCAACTGATTGCCAGATATTGTCAATTTTATCTCCAAAATATCTGCTTTACTATCACTTCCTTTCAACTTCCACTGCTCTAATTCAGGTCTTTATTACCTCTAACCTATACAATTACAGGAGACTCCTAATCAGTCCCCCTGCCTCCAGTCACTCTATCACCCTACTCCCATCCCTTTTGCCAATTCATCTTCCAAACTGCAAAGATTGATCATTCTGAAACACAAATGTGATCATCCATAGATAGTACTCTTCTAATCAATATTGAAGTTTTATAGAATGAACTCCGAGAACAGCATTAAACTCAGGCTCCCAGGCATTTGAGCATGATGACTACACAATATGACACTTAAGAAATGTTGTTATGAATGACTAAAATACACAGAGTATTAATATGAGCTCTAAGTGAAAGGGAAAATCAAAAGAAAACAAAAACTACCACCATACCCTTGAGAAGCCAGGAACTGAGTTTGTCGGTTCCAGTTTTGCATCTTTTCATTTCTTTGGAGAAGTATATGATAACCACAGTTAAAGAACGTAAATATTGCCAGGGAATTCTGGGTGGTAGAGACTCATTAAAGCCTTGATATTCATATGAAACAGAATCATCTGGAAGTCATATTATGCAGAAACTAAACTTGAGAGAGAATTCACTTGTTCCCTCAGGGCGTTAGGTCTTAATTCATCTGTGGCCCTACTCCCTAATTACCTCTGCTGCAAGAGCCATAGGCTTTCCATCTCAGACTGGCAAGGAAAAAGAGAATTTACATGAATGATGTTTATATCAGTGACAGGAAATATGTATCCCACTTGAATAAGGGCTATGGCGCTCCCAATATAGATTATGAAAAATGAAAAACTGCCAGGTGAAGAAGGCAAGCGCTTTCCCTAGAGGAGAGAGAGCTCGTCCTTTCCTCGCTGAGGAAAACTTACCTATCCTCTGTCTTCTCTCATAGACTTGCAAGTGGTAAATTGTTTATGAAGCAACTCACCTTAGGAGTGAGGGGTTGACCTTCACAGAGATGTTAGGAAAAGATGGCTACCACAAACATCAGAGACGTAATCCAAAGGCTTACCTCTCTAATGGTAGGGATTTTCATCACATGGTAGGTAACCTCCTCTTCCGTCTACATAAATAAGAGATATAGCTCCCTCTTCTTCAGAAACCTCTTCCAACTATGGTCCTGCGTTTTTTGTTTGCCACATTTGTTTTTTCTAGTTTTTTTTTTTTTTTCTCTCTAGCTTAATAGGACATTGAAACATTGTTGTGTTTCATTTATCTCCCAAAGACCTTGCCTGTGAAATTTATTATCCTTTCATTTTAGGTACTTCCCAGTCAGAAACCCACATGCACACACACACAGACACACACACCACGAACAAAAACACATCCCTTCTTTGTTTAATAGCATCAACACCCTCCCGCTCCCTCAACCTGGGAGATGTGAACAGCCATAGTTGCTACCCTAAAGGAGTTTAGGATCTAATCAGAGGCATCAACCAAGCACGACTAAGAACAAAGAAGTACATATGACAGTCATATTTTTTCTACAGTTGCTGCAGGAACTAGGAGAATGGGGAGGTCAGCATAAACTGCAATATTTAAGAAAACATCACATTAATCAAAGAATGGAATCAGAGTCCATTGAAGTGTAACACAAGGGAAGGATTTTGAAGACACCAAAAAAAAAAAAAAAATAAAAAAAAGAAAGAAAGAAAGAAAGAAAGAAAAAAGAAAAACATCACAGAACTGGAGACTTTCTTCCTGGGCCCCACACATACACACTTCATTGTGGTCATATATAGTTCTGGCTTAAAGCTTTTAATGGCTTGTACTAGAGTGAATCCTCTGCTGTCAGTTCCCCTCCAGGCCAAAACCACCCTGTTCACTGCCCTGTCCTGCTAATCCTCATACTTCTACCTCTAGCCCTAAACTTCAGTCTTTTCTTCAACAACTCAAGGCACTAGAAATGTCAGCAAGAAAAAGAAAATGACAAATACAGGTATTTGGTTTTTAAGTGAACATTCACTATGTGCCAGGCACACAGCCACATTCTATCTGTTCTCATTACTACTCCAAGTAATTTAACTACCATTTTTAAGAGTTTACTATGTGCCAGGCAACCAAAACTGTGCTAAGAACTTTTCATGCATAGTAGCTCATTTAATCCTCATAGCTACCCTATAAGCAGTATTATTATTCTCATTTTACAGAGGAGGATACGGAGGCACAGAGAAGTAAAAGAACTTGTCCAAAGGAATACTATTAATTAATAAATGGCAAAGCCAAAATCGGACCTCAGGTCTGTCTTACTCCAATGCCTACATACCAGAGATTGTGTAGTATTATGGTTATAACAGGACCCAGAACTCTTTTGTATACAGGGCCCATAGCAAATATTTTAGACACTGTTGACCATATGGTCTCTGTTGTAATTACTCAACCCTGCACAAAAGCAACCACAGGTAATACATAAACAAATGAATGTGGCTGTATTCCCATAAAAGTTCATTTACAAAAGCAGGCAATGGGCTAGATTTAGCCCACAGGTTATAGTTTGATGACCCCAAGTTAGAGCACTAGTGGTGTACTCACATAGACCTGGGTTCAAAACCTGGCTCTCACCACTTAACTAGACAAAACATTTAGTCTCGCTGTGTCTCAGTTTCTTCATCGGTAGAACAGCAACAATACCACCCTCATAGAGTCATCATGAGGATCAAGGATTAAAGGCATGCTTGGCACATAGTCAACTTCTCAGAAAGTCATTATTATTAAAAGCCCACCACATGCTGGCCCCTAGAAGGAAGGAGAAAGGACATGGATTAGAATAATTACAACTCTCTTTAAAATCAAGCTACCTGGGCCCCTACGGTCTTGATACTCCACAGAAATAATTACTCTCTCAGGATTCCAGCTAATTTGATTCTCCCTTCAGCTACATGAACCATGTTCTCTTGTGAGTTTAGTTTTCTGTTTCAGTCATTAGCAAGAAAGTCTCTTGACTTCATTATAGCTTTTGTCAGGCACTGGGAACCCTATCATGGTAGAACAGGAATCTGATTTTGTTATTATCTGTTAGGTGATCCCTTCAGGAATGAGATTCTGACCACTGAAGTCATGCCTGTGTCCCAAGTACTTGGCGTGGGGCCTGGCACAGAGTAGGTGCTCAGTGAATGTTGCTGGCTTAATTGAACTGGCTACATTTGGGGTGGTCTTACCTGGAAACAGATGGAAAATGACTTCTCAAAAGCCCTCCAAGCATTGAGGATCCTTCCTTTCTCTATCAGAGAAAGATAGAATGTGTGGCGAGGGCAAGAAAGGTGTAGGAGTGTGGTGGATGGTTGGAGGGGCAGGGAAGAACAGCACATACTGTTGCTGGTTACATTAAGCACACAGGAGCCAAGATGCATTCGTGTCTTTAGGCCACGTTCCTGAATAACCTGGTAAAAGCCATTTTGAGCAAGTTTTTTTTTTGCTTTTTTATTTCACATTTTAATTAATTAATTATTTATTTATTTAGAGACAAAATTTTGCTCTTGTCGCCCAGGCTGGAGCACAATGGCGCGATCTCGGCTCACTGCAACCTCCACCTCCCAGGTTCGAGCGATTCTCCTGTCTCAGCCTCCCTAGTAGCTGGGATTACAGGTGCTCACCACCACGCCCAGCTAATGTTTTGTATTTTTAGTAGAGACGGGGTTTCACTATGTTGGCCAGGCTGCTCTCGAACTCCTGACCTCAGGCAATCCACCTGCCTTAACCTCCCAAAGTGCTGGGATTATAGGCATGAGCCACCATGCCCGGCTTCAAATTTTATTAAAGGGCACACGTGTAGGTTTGTTACATGGGTAAATTGCTCAGTGCTGAGGCTGGGGGTCTCAATGATCCCATCACCCAGGTAGTAACCATAATACCCAACAGGTGGTCCTTCAGCCTAAGCCCCCATTTCTCCCCTATCTAGTGATTCCCAGTGTCTGTTGTTCCCATCTTTACATTAATGTGTATTCAATGTTTAGCTCCACTCATAAGTGAGAACATGTGGTATTTGGTTGTTCCTGCATTAGTTTGCTTAGGAATCACCTCCAGCTCCATCCATGTTGCTGCAAAGGACATTTCATTCATCTTTATGGCTGCAAAGTATTTTATGGTGTCTATGTATCACATTTTCTTTATCCAGTCCACTGCTGATGGGCACTTGGGTTGATTCCATGTCTTTGCTGTTGTGAACAGCACTGCAATGAATACGCAGGTATAGGTATCTTTTTGATAGAATGAATTATTTTCCTTTGTGTATACACCCAGTAGTGGGATTGCTTCATCAAATGGTAGCTGTATTTTATGTTCTTTAAGAAATCTCCAAACTGCCTTCCACAGTGGTTGAACTAGTTTGCATTCCTACCAACAGCGTATGTGTACTCTTCTCTCCACAGCCTCACCAACATCTGTTGCTTTTTGACTTTTTAATAATCGCCATTCTGACTGGTATGAGATGGTATTTCATTGTGGCTTTGATTTTCATTTCTCTGATGATTAGTGAGGTTGAGTATTTTTTTATATGTTTATTGGCCACTTGTAGGTCTTCTTTTGAGACGTGTCTGTTCATGTCCTCTGAACGAAAGTTTTTTGCTTTGAATCAAAAGCATGCTTAGGCAATCTTCCATCTCAGCTTTCAAAAATACCCTGAGATACCTCAACTTGTCAGTCAGCCCTGAAAAAGCCATACTTCCTGCAATCCTGACTTGCCAATCTTTCTCAATGAAAAATTCTCTCTTTTATCTACCAAGTTGTCTCCAATCCTCTAAAATGTGTCTTGTATAAATTCAGTTTGTTCACTCTGGAATTTGTTAGACTTATTTATAGGATCTGACTATACAACGAGGACTGTACTGACTGCAATTGGATGTACTTCTCCAACACACTATTCCTCCCCTACCTCACCATCCCTACCACCTACTACCACCACTATCAGTCTCCTTTCCAGAATTCTAAGCCAGTAATTGGCATGACAGAACATATCCTCAAAACATCCAGAGGAACAAATAATGGAAACAGTACTGATGCATGCAAACTCTGTCTAGGTATCAACTAGGTATTCTAGTTCATTCTGTGTTGCTAAAAAAGAATACCTGAGGCTGGGTAATTTATAAAGAATAGCAGTTTATTTAGCTCACAGTTCTGCAGGCTGAGAAGTTCAAGGGCATGGTCCTGGTTTCTGGAGAGGGCATTTGTTCTGTGTCACAACATGGCAGAAAATGTCAAAGTGAAAGCAGACAGGTGTGAAGAAAGGAAAACCTGAGGGGCATCCTGGCCTTATTACAACTCACTCTCAAGGAAACAAATCCATCCCTGCAAGAACTAATATAGATTTATAGGAGTGAGAACTCATTCCTGCAAGAACAGCCATTCATGAGGGATACACCCTCATGACCCAAACACCTTTCACTAGGCCCCACCTCCCAACACCACCACACTGGGGATCAAATTCAAAATTAGTTTTGGTGGGGACAAACAAACCATGTCCACACCATAGCACATGGAGTGTGTCAAATCACATATACAGCCACTTAAAGACTACGTATCCAGAAGTGACAATTCTACATCTCGTAAGTCATCATGATGAAAAGAGCTAACATTTATTGAGTGCTTTCTTGTTTAATTCTTACAGTAATCCATGATGAAAAATAATAACACTGGCTTCCTAGTTGCCGGGCATTTAATTAACTCTCTTAATCCTCATAATGACCTCATGATGTGAGTTACCATTCTAATCCTCATTTTGCCGATGAGGAAACTGAGGGCTGGAGAGGTTAAGTAACTTGCCCAAGGTAATCCAGCCAGGGAGTGGTGGGACTGGAATGTGAACCCCAGGTCAGTCTGTCTGACTGCAGAGGCCAAGCTCCTAACCCTACCACACTGCCTTATTAGAAACATCTTTGGGCATGCAGCCCACATTATCCTGTTATGATTTTTTAAAACTGCATGAAAATGCCTGCTTCCATCTATTTGGTGTTAAGAATGTTTCAAAGCACTTTCCCATCCCTAATGCATTTGATCTTCACAGCAGTCCTGTGAGGAAGACAGGCATAGGCAACACCACCATTACACAGATAAAGATCAAACACAAAAGCTTGCCCCAAGTCTCACTCCACAAATGAGAGACCAAGCCAGAGTCAGAGTTCAATACACAGCATACATTTTCAAAATATGTGATTTGGTATAGCCAGGGGTTAAGTCTCCTCCACCTCCTTCATTCTGATTTCATCCTGAAGATTTGAAAGGAAGTGGGCAGCCGACAGCAGGTCATTAAACACTCCAGCCAAGTTTTCCCATAAATATAAAAACTACTTGGGTATACCTCACTTTGTCTTCCACATACCCCTCCCCTTCACGATCTGCAGTACCTGACCACATCCTGTGTCTTGAAAGAAAAAAAGAGGAGGGACCTTGACCCTTAAAAACTGGATACATTGAAGGTATGAACACATCTCATTGTGGATCTCACAGTTTAAAAAACATTTATTGGACAATTACAGGTCCAAAATTCCAAAAGCCACCTGGCAGGTGAGCAATACTCACCTGGCAGGGGAGATATCATGATCACAAAGCCCACCAAGTTCTGAAAACTGAAAGTGTTTTTAAATAAATTCCCTATCAAACCTCTCACATGGCGGCAAAACCTGATCTGCACCGATGGGAGGCAATTTATGGTGTTTACTTATCCCATTGAGTCTAGGCATTCCCAGGTTTCACTGTTGAAAATTTAGTGTGCTTGATTATAGTAGGGTTGCCAGATAAAACATAGCACACAGTTAAATTTAAATTTCACATAAATAATGAATAATGTCTTCGTATAAGCATGTCCCAAAATTATAAGGGGCATTTATTTATACTAAAACATTTTTGCTGTTTCGCTGAAATTCAAATTTAATTGAGCATCCTGTATTTTTATTTGCTAAATTTTGGAACTCTAATTATGGGTGCTGCCTCAAACCTCACTGGGAGTGTTATCTAATATATGGCATAGAGGGCATATTAACTGTTCTAAAATCTGACAAATTTAGAATTCCAAAACAAATCTGGCCCCAAGAGTTTTGAAAAAGGGATTGTGGACCACTGGACCTATAGCATCCTCCCAGCACTGGGCTTGGTACTTCATGGAGACTCAGCTCCCAAAGAGCAACAATCTCTCAAAGAATTATGCCATCACAATGCCTTGCCTCTTGAGCTTTCATTAGATTTCCTCTCTGCTCTCTTTCATAGGTCATTAGCTTTGATATATTTATTCTTCAAGGTATTTCCCCTCTAGCGTCCTGATTTAAACTAGTAGGACTGCAACTCACAGCTGACCTAACCACACTTTCTGTGATTTCTTACTTGGCTTTAGTGAGTTTCCAGCCTCTCCTGTTCAATTGCTCTGACATGCTATGTCACTTTCTTCCTTCCTGGTAAGAAGCTTTCCAACACAGACTCTCCTTTACTTCCAGAACTCTCCTCTGTAGTAGGCAGTGAGTTCCTACCACCCTCTGCTGCCATCTCATGGCTAGAATAAGCCATTGCATTAGTCTTAATTCTGTTGCACTAGTTCTTTTTAGAGTCCATCACCGCCAACACAAAATTATAACATCTGCCAGGAAACTCCATTGGGCTAATTCTGACGGCTGTATGCACTTGCAAATGGAAAATTATACTTTAAAAAATTTTCAACCTCCTCCTTCAACCTAGCCTCACGTTCCTCTATTTAGTTCTAAGTAGTGAGGCTTAGCCCTAGTTTGAAATTAAAGATAGGGCTTCCAGTTGACTGATTTTCTGAGTCTGCACCTGTGTTGCCATTGATATTGGCAGCCCAGCTTGGGAACTAAGTCTGCTAGCTAATGGCAACAACAGAGCCAGCTTAGAACAAAATGTCTCAGTAATCCTTGGGTAAGAACACATCTCCTTTTTTAAAAATAAAACTCACCATGGATTAGTGATCTCAGTGGTTAAATATTAAACTATGCTAGACAGAGAGTACATGTAAAAGGTAGGGGCTATTTCCAATCACTATCTGGACCTAAACTTTTGTCAAAACCTATTTCTTGATCTCAAATGTCTGCTGCAGTGGTTTACCAAAAAAAAAAAAAAAAAAAAAAAAAAGCTGCACTGCTTAATGAAAGTATGACTCAGCAAGCTCACTACAATGGTGAGGGAAGAAAGGTGCTTGAACATTTCTTCCTCTGTGGGAACTTTTGCATTGCCACTGATTTCCTTTTTGGGTGTTTTTCTCCTTTTCAGACCAGCTTGATAGGCAACTACAAAACAAACAAAACTTATTCTATAGAGGGTCATTTCTGTAGAGGTGGCTTTTTAAACACATCCTTACGCACAACCAGACTATCTCCTGAAGAACTGACATCTAACACAGTACACATTGTGCCCATTTCTATGTGCAGTCATTCACTGAAGGGAGTAGGATGCAGTTCTTAAAAGATCAGTAGACTTTTTCAAACCACCCAGGAAGGCCCTTACCTCAGTTCTTACTATAGCCAGTAACTGCTGTTTCTTCCTGATCCTCACCTTTTCCTCTGGGATAGGGGATGACTCCTTCTCACCCTTCAAATTTTCTTTTCCTCTAAATGGACTAAAGGAAGAAGGTTCACAGCTGTAAGTCTCCCAGCTCAAAGTCAGCTGATTTCTTTTAGGTAACATAGGAACATAACTCACTGCCAATTACTTTAGAGAACCACAGACCTTACTGCTTTATAAACCTCTGAATATTAAACATGTGTCAAGGTGACCTTTCAGTCTCACCTATTGTACTTTTTTGTACACACCTAAAAATTTAGAATAATCTGAAAATAACCAGTTAGGTGGCTTAACTGTGAAACTGACTTGTTTTTATCCTAATGTTTTTCTTGCTGATAGCCTTCCCAGCAGGGAACAGGGTGGACTGAGCAGGGTAACAAAGATATTTCTCCTCTGACCATTGTCCATTCCTAATGGAGCCAGTGGAAGCTTACTGCTGTGGCTTTTCTCTACCTCACAGCCTGGCTTACTTCTCAAGAGCCCATCCCCACGACCAGATCCTCTGCTTCTATGAGGGGACTTTCCCTTTTTTTCCATTGCCTCCTCAAGGAGTGGTGACTCAATTAATTGTCAGGGAGGTCTATTGTAGCTCACTATTCTTAAATGAGCACTTAAATACAATGTTTGACATCCAGTAGTCACTCAAATGTTAGATGTTGTTATTATTACTATTTAACCTCTCTGAGCCTCAGTTTTCTCATCTGTAAAATGGGTATAATAATAGTGCCAACCTCCTAGGTTTGTTAATACATATAAACTGCTTTTAAA
Source organism: Theropithecus gelada (assembly GCF_003255815.1). Taxonomy (NCBI): domain Eukaryota; kingdom Metazoa; phylum Chordata; class Mammalia; order Primates; family Cercopithecidae; genus Theropithecus; species Theropithecus gelada. The sequence goes on along the minus strand of NC_037689.1, from coordinate 109,776,935 downwards.
AGTATCCCAAACTTAGAAAGTTCTGTGTACATTTTATCTGTGACTATTAAGACTTCTACTAGAGAAATGATTTAAGGGCAGACTGCAAGGTGAAAAGAGAAACGTGTGTGTGTGTGTGTGTGTGTGTGTGTATGTATGTGTGTTTGGGGAGGCTGGCAGGGGGAAGAGTTCTGTGTGGATTATGTGTTTGAAATATGTTTTAGCAGCCGAGGAGAAATGCCCACTAAGCAGTTAAACATTCAGGTGTAAATTTTAGCTGGGACGGAATGAGGAATTTTTTCACTTTAACAAAAACAGTAAATGCCTGCAAAGAACTTTGGGGATAAGAAATGACATATATAGAACTGTTCCTCCACTTCCTAAGCTTACCGTCTACTAAGAAGGCTGAGTCACTGATTCTACATAGAAGTACATGTAACATAAAGTAGGCTCTGAGAGGTACCACAAGAAAAAAGCAAAGTGGTATGGGCTCCAGGAGAGAGAGGTCACACCTCTGGCTGAAGCAATCAGGGAAGGCTTCCAGACGGAAGTGATTTTCTGATTTCATTATTCACTGCAGCCTTTTCTTAGGACCTAGTGCCTGCTGATTTTTTCCATCTCTGAATGCTTTAAGATACCAAAGTGTGGCTCATGACAAAGCAGTGAGCTTTTCCTAAAATTAAATAGATCCAGATTGAATGACTGTCCTTCATTCCATCCTTTCTTTTATAAAGTGGTGGTAACAGGAGATCAAAGGGATGTGGGCTTTTCTCATGTTCTTACTTGGCAAAACAATCTCCTGATTTGGAGAGGAGTGGCCTTAACCACTCTGTGAGAGCCAACCATCTGGGAACCTGACATGTTTACCATCTGTACCATTTATGTGGGCATCTGAACACAAACATTATTGTCCTGTTACTTGTTTCATATGAGTTAGGCTAGTATCCCTTCAAAAGAGCTCCTGCAGGCCAGAATCATGGCTGGTCTCTCTTGTGATGACCCTCTCCCACAGGCCACACGGAGCTGGGCACAGAGCAGGTACTCCAAAATACTTGTTGAAAGGCCTAAACCGAATCACATTAATCTTGCACTTCCCTTGCAGTAAGCAAGTCAAATTCTATTCTGCCTTGAGTTAAGCATGTGAATCAGGCATTAAATCCTATTGATCCTTTAGACAGCTGTAGAAACAAAAGTCACATACAATAGACTGGTGAGGGGCTGGGAAGATAATTGTCTTCACTGAATGGAAAAATTCAGAACTCTGCTGCAGTGAAATCAAAGCTATTTTGCTAGTTTTCTGGGAGAGGGGTGGTCTCTTTCCAGTAGAACCTGACATTATTCCTATCAAGAAATATTCCTAGGAGGGGCCAAGAGCCATTGGGTCCCTCCATTGACAACACAGCTTTATGTCAAAGAAAGCCAGGGCTTTTCCAAAAGTTGTGTGCAGTAAGGAGAAAATACAATAATGTTCAGCCCTTGTCTGGGAGTATTGGAGAATTGAAGCGTTGCAGAGGGAAAATACCCAACAACTGCAGTGAGGGTCCTAGCTCATTTGTGAAGAAAAGATTTAGACAGATTAAACAGGGGGATTCCATACAGATCTGGCCTGGGGCGGGCCCCATCACTTCTGGGCTTTGCTAGCCTTCAGGTCCCTTAACTGGCTAATATGATATACCCACTATAAGCTGTTAAGGTAGTTGATAGTTTTGTATATTACCACTTCCTACAAACATGAATATAGTTTCAATGCTTTAATCCAAAGCAGTAAATGATGTGGGCATTTCAATCACTGGCGGCAAGGCCAATGGGGAAGATACTGGGAAATTTAGCTTTCTGCATGCCTCCGATCATACCATCCATGGATTGTCAGAGAGTGCAGTGTTTAAAAACTTGGTCTATGGAATCAACCAAGCTAGTTCTCCAGTCCTGACTCCACTACTTACCAAGAAATGTGACATTGGGCTCTGTCCTGTCAACTGCAAAATGATATAATTCTATATCTGCCATTAGCATTGATGTGAGACGATGCATATAAAAAATCCAGTACAGTTTCTGGCATTATAAGAGCTCAATCTTTGATATTTAATCTTCCGATGTTAACCGTAGTTCCTAATTGCAATTCCCAGGAGACTTGTCTTAGCTACTAGACTCTCTTCACACACTAAGAAAAGAAGACTTTGGAAAGAGAGTATTCCACTAAGATTTATCCAGCACAAAGCTATTTATTCAATCACTCATTCAGCAAATATCTATTCAGCATCCATCTTGTACCAGGCATTTTGCAAAACGTTGGGAATATAATGAAGAAAAAGACAAGCTCCTAGTCCTTGACCAACACTCAGTCTTATGGTTTTTAAGAAGCTGGCCGGGCGCGGTGGCTCACGCTTGTAATCCCAGCACTTTGGGAGGCTGAGGTGGGCAGATCACGAGGTCAAGAGATCAAGACCATCCTGGCCAACATGGTGAAACCCCATCTCTACTAAAAATACAAAAAATTAGCCGGGCGTGGTGGTGCACACCTGTAGTCCTAGCTACTCGAGAGACTGAGGTGGGAGAATCGCTTGAACCCAGGAGGCGGAGGCTACAATGAGCAGATATCATGCCACTGCACTCCAGCCTGGTGACAGAGTGAGACTCCAAATAAAAAAAAATAAAAATAAAAATATAAAGAAGAAGAAGCTGCTAGAGGCCGGGCACAGTGACTCATGCCAGTAATCTCAGCACTTTGGCAGGTCTAGGTGCACAGATTGCTTGAGCCCAGGAGTTCAAGACCAGGCTAGGGGGATAACATGGTGAAACCCCCTCTCTACTAAAAATACAAAAATTACCTGGGTGTGGTGGCACGCACCTGTAATCCCAGCTACTCGGGAGGCTGAGGCATGAGAATTGCTTGAGCCAGGGAGGCGGAGATTGTAGTGAGCTGAGATCGTGCCACTACACTCCAGTCTGGGCAACAGAGTAAGACTGTCTCAAAAAGAAAAAAAAAAAAAAAGAAGAAGCTATATTCCTTAAACTTTTTAAGCCCCTGAGGAAGGGAATTAATTGAGCAAGGGCTATCATTTGCACTAACCCACACACAAATGGAAAAACATAGCCTCCCATAAAATGTTAAAAAGTCACAAGGGAAAGTACTTCCAGAATGGCAGAGTTCTGAAAATCTACTCTTCCACAAAAGCTACGAGACATTGGAAATTTTTTTAAATTAACTTTTTCACAATTCTGGAAATTAACCAAAAGTTTACAACGATCAGAGGAGCATTTACTCAAGTAAAATAGCTAAGTTTTGGTAAGAAAAGCAAGTTTTATGATATTTTAATTTGCCCAATTCCGATCTTCCTTTACCCAGCTCAACAGCAGCTTTGAAAACCAACAGCCAGGCCGGGCTCAGTGGCTCACGCCTGTATTCCCAGCACTTTGGGAGGCCGAGGTGGGCGGATCACTAGGTCAAGAGATGGAGACCATTCTGGCTAACATGGTGAAACCCTGTCTCTACTAAAAATACAAAAAATTAGCCAGGCGTGGTGGCAGGTGCCTGTAGTCCCAGCTACTCGGGAGGATGAGGCAGGAGAATGGCATGAACCTGGGAGGCAGAACTTGCAGTGAGCCAAGATCGTGCCACTGCACTCCAGCCTGGGTGACAGAGTGAGACTCCATCTCAAAAAATATATATATATATAGAAAAGAAAACCAACAGCCTTGGAACCATAGTAGCTATAAAAAGCAGCAGCCTGGCACCCACTGGAGGGGAGCACACTGGTTTTGGAGCATCCCAGATAGACCCATCCCCAGAGAACTGTCATTATATGACCTGTCAAGCAACTTCATTAAAAAGCCCAATTCCCAGGACTGGTATTCATATGATCTGACTCAGTACCAATAGTTCTTTTCCTGGAGGCATTTGTTTAAAAAAAATCAGCAACAGTTGTTTAATATGAAGGCTGCCTGAGGCAGTAGATAACAATTGGGTCAAACAATAGGCTAAACAAAAAGCAATCTAAATCCAGCAACATATAAAAAGAATTAGACACCATGACCGAGTAGAATTTATCCCAGGAATATGAGGGTGGTTCAACATAACAAAAATCAATCAATGTAATACATTACATTAATGAAAGGAAAGACAAAACCATGCATGATCATTTCATTTGACACAGAAGAAACATTTATCAAAATTCAACAAACTTACATGATAAAAACAAATGGAAAACTGTGAATAAAAGAGAATTTCTACAGCCTGATAAAGGCCATCTATTAAAAACCCATAGCTAACATCGCACTTAATAGGAAACTTGAAAGCTTTTCTTCTAACATCAGGAAAAAAACAGGGATGTCCAGTGACAGCACTTTTATTCATCATCATACTAAAGATTCTAGCCAAGTCAATTAGGTAAGAAAAAGAAATAATAGGCTTCCAGTTTGGAAAGGATGAATTAAAATTGTCTCTATTCACTGATGACATGACCTTGTACAGAGAAAATCCTAAGGTATCAACAACAAAAATTATTAGGGCTGATAAGTGAGTTGGGCAAGGTTGCAAGATAACATACAAAATCAATTGTGTTTTGTTCAACAAAAATTATGGAAGGCCATTGTTTTGGACTGAGGTCCCATAGTAGGCCCCAACAGACCAGATCAAACCCAAATGGAATCACCTGTTAATGCCATATAATCAAACTGAAACTTTAAGAAAGCAGATACATCCCCAAACAGACCAGTTTTTCCTGAAAATAGGAGATTCTACTCCACCTGAGTCCATGTAATATGGAAGATGCCTCTGTTTTAACCCTTGCCGAAAAAAGTAACCTGATGTTAACCAATATTCTTTTTCCTATTGTTCTGTTTCCTTTTTCCCACCTTACAAAACCCACTGTTCTGCTATTGCCTAGTAGAATGGAATGTCTCATTCTATTTTGTAGAATGGAGGCTTCCCTGATTCATACATCATGAAAAAAGCCAATTAGATCTATAACTAAATTTGTTGAGATTTTTTCTTTTGACAGTTTCTATACACTAGCAATGAACAATCCAAAAATGAAATTAAGAAAATGATTCAATTTACAATAGCATTAAAAACAATAAAATACTTAGGAATAAATTTAACAAAAGAAGTGTAAGACTTGTACACTGAAAAAAACAATAAAACATTGTTCAAAGAAACTAAAGAAGATCTACATAAGTGGAAAGATATTCCATGTTCGTGGACTAGAAGACTTCATATTGTTAAAATGGTAATATTCTCCAAATTGTTCTTACCTTTATGGTTAACTGATTTTCAGCAAGGGTGTCAAAACAATATAATGGGGAGATAGTAGCGTTTTCAAAAAATAGTGCTGGGACTAATGGATATCCACATGCAAACGAATGCAGTTGGGCCTCTACCTCACAAAATATGCAAACATTAATTCAAAACGGATTAAATACCTAAATATAAAAGCTAAAGCTATCAAACTCTGAGAAGAAAACAATGGTGTGAGTCTTTGTGACCTTGGATTGGGCAATGATTTCTTAGATGTGACAACAGTAAGTCTGTCAGATTAGTATCTATGTAGGTTCAGTCAAATCCAACCATGGATTCGAGTTGTTATACTATATAACCCTATACATATACACATACATACAATATACATAGAAGTATTATTACTTTGCCTTTATAACAAAACCCAATTTATAATTTTCAGCATTTATAATGTTTCAGTTTATAATTTCAGCTTAAAGCAAAGAGATTTTAGTTCCCAAAGTTGGGGAAAATGACAAAACAGTAAGGGAAGAAAGAACCAGGCCTTAGTGCCGTATATTTTTCTATTGAGAATGTAAGGCAGAGTCTCATTCTTTCCAGAGCACTTTATTATATTTCACTTACAGACCTAATTTTCTGTGTCAAAGTATAATTCCCATGCAGAAGCTCTAACCTAAAAACGCCAAAAAAAAAAAAAGTTGTCTTCATTGTACAAACATATTCATCACTTTAACGAGATAATAAGGGAACAAAATTTAGAATTCAAGCTAAGTAAGAATACTGTTTCAATGAACATGCCCCTAAAATAAACCAGCATTAGCAGTTAATGTACGCATCTAGAAAATCTCAGTTCCCACCAGTAAAAATATCCTCAGTGACTAGTGCACCTTGAAAAAAATCTGGCATACTAAATAAATAATGTTCATGTGGGAGCCAGGAGTTGGGTAAGCCTTGCCTTCAGACTACTCTGTGACTACAAAAATAAAGCCTGCACTTTTGGAACTAATAAGCCTTCCCTTGTCAGTATCATAAAGAGTATTGCCCAACTAAACTTTTCTCCCACTGGTTCAGTAGTTACTTATTTCTACCTAAGCACTTACCTTCCGATTTTACCCAAGTATTTAAAATCGAAAGAAAAAAGCATTATATTTCAGGACTACTTCACCCAATTACAAAATGAGTCATTATTTTTCGCTTCAAGTCACAAAAAAAATTGACAGGTTTTACATTAAAGTTAAAAATTGCTAAAAGTTACCATTATAACCTGTAATTAAAACTGCTAAACATGAATTTGCATGCAAGGTATACAAAAACACTAAAAAGTGTTTTTCTTAAAAATTATAAGAAGGCATAAAAATGTACATTTTGCTTAAAAAATTGTCTTAAAATTAAATAAAATAAAGTGGATGGTTTAAGCAAATTCTATAGACACTATAAAAACTAATCCTGCAAATAAAACTGTGTGTGTAAACATATTAACTAAACTCAAAAGAATATTATATTTCTTTTCTGTAAATTAAACACTAAAAAGCACCACAAAGTTGTCTTAAAATGCTAATCTACTCTTTAGCAAAACTTGTCAAGGGTTATAACGGGTATGTAAAAATCTTATTTCATGGTCAAACTGGTTAAAATTAAACAAAATTATCTATAAGGTTTCATTAAAATTAAGGTTAACATTAATAGCAAACTAATGCAAGGGTAAAATTTAACTTTCTCTCTTAAATACAATTTTCATATAATTGAAAATGTTCATAAATGGTTTTTGGTTTTCCAGATTGTTATCTCATCATTTTGGCAAAACAAAACAAAACAAACAAACGGAAAAACAACTTATGATAATCTGAAGTTCTATTTCATAATATCAAAGGTTTTAAATTTTAAACGTATTTAACAGCCTTCTCAAAATCAAACTTTACTTTCAAGGTTGTTTTTCCTAACCCCTGGCTTTTGGGTGCTGCACAGGACCCCTGAACCACCCAAAGAGGTAACCAGGATTATTTGGCAACATAAAATTGCCAAAATAATGTCTAATACATTATATTTTAGGGAATATTATTAACATATGTTCCAAAACTGTATGGAATGTCTAAGGTTCTTATGTCTGAATATGTGCTATTAATCACAATTAAGGTTGTTATGTTGGGTTATTGTAAACCACAAAAAGAACCAAATTTCTTTGTCAATTGTGTTTCTATCCGTATCCAAACTGGACATTTTGTTATTTACAGACTATTGTTATTTTGTTTTCATTCTCTCCAAAATATTGTTTATATTCAACCTGTGGAACTTTAACAAGTGCTCTCAAATGTGGGTTACTCATAACAACAACAAAACACACAGAACTCATAAAAAGCTAAAATGTTTATAAATATCAAGCAAAACAAAGGTTAATAAAATGGAATAAACTAATAAAAAACAAAAACAAATTTTTACCTTTTACTTAGAACACTGCTAATCTTTATCTTATTTTTCAGAGTCAAGAAAACTTGTCTTAAGCTAGCTACAACCTTTAACAACTACGTGAAGTATACTCCTGTGAATAGAATTTAAAGCATGTTTGTTTCTCTCTGCCTAGTTCCTCTAGAATTTAAAAACTAGTTATAAGTAGGCCCGGCACGGTGGCTCACGCCTGTAATCCCAGCACTTTGGGAGGCTGAGGCAGGCGAATCATGAGGTCAGGAGATCAAGACCATCCTGGCTAACACAGTGAAACCGCGTCTCTACTAAAAATACAAAAAAAAAAAAAAAATTAGCCAGGCGTGGTGGCAGGCACTTGTAGTCCCAGCTATTTGGGAGGCTGAGGCAGGAGAATGGCGTAAACCCAGGAGGCGGAGCTTGCAGTGAGCTGAGATCTCACCACTGCACTCCAGCCTAGGCGACAGAGCGAGACTCTGTCTCAAAAAAAAAAAGAAAAAAAACTAGTTATAAGTATACTTAAATTACGATATAGTTATTTGCATCAGTGCAATAAGAATCTATTTTATTTTCTAACAGAACACAATTTAAAAAAAAAAAAAACTGGTTATTTTACCAAGGCTTTGACTGCAACGGTGTGCTCTCCTTTAAGGAATCAAACTTGACTTATGGAGCCAATAAAACCCTTGGAAACTGGCCTCATGTTTTGTGTACACAGTCCCTGTACAGGGTTTCTGATCTGTAGTAAGTAAAGAATGTCACTTTCTGACAGGCCAGGAACCCCCAAGTTATCTTAAAACCTCAAGAAGAAATGAATTCACCCGACTCATAGGTATTTAATGGTACAAATCCATGTCTGAGTTTGGCTTTAACAAGTCTTATCTCAAATTCCTTCTATGTAACAGAGTTCCATCAAAGCTGATTTAAAAGGCCTGTGTAGCAAGTAATTATTCTTGCTGCACTGTATACAAACAAGCCAAATATAATAAAGCAAACCAGTCCTACTGTAATTTGTCTTTTAATAAAAATAGGAAACTGAAAAGTAAAAATTATGTTTCAAAACCTATAGCACACCTGTTGTTAAATTCTAGTCTTGCCTAATGTTTTTCAATTTTTATTATCTTCTACAGTTTAAATTATAAATTTTATTATCTTCTAAAATTTAAATTATATCTGTTACCGAAATTGACTCCTCAATACATCACACTCAAGTCAAAGCCTATAAAAAGCTGAGAAAGCAACCTCTAACAGCCCAGAAAAACGTCCTAACAACGTAAAAAAAAAAAAAAAAAAAAAATCTTAAGCTGGAAATCATAAAAGTCAACAGAATCATGGCCATTTCACAGACAACTATCCAAAAACATCTACAAACGGTGTTGCTCCTGCAGTCAATCCAAGACCAAAAACCTATCTGCCTCAGCATCAGCAGGAAGTAGCCAGAAAGAACACGTTGCCCCTTGTCCTTTTATAACTATAGGGTCTGGAATGACAGAGCAGGACCACCATCATCTCAGACAAACACCGCCACTTTAAGTTCCAGCTGCCTTTCCAGCTTCATGCATTTCAAGGAAATCACTTCTTTTCTAACTACAAGCAGCCAGAAAAGAGCAGACAGTAAAACACAGATAAGATGGCTGGGGCAGAGAGCAAAGCAGGGGAAAGTCTCTTGGGGAACTGCCAAACTTCACCCTCATACAATGGGCCCCAGTAAAACAGTAGGCCTTAATAAGCACATTCCTTTCCCTTCAGGTACACTAAGATAGGGAAGCTAAAAGCAGACTCCAGGGATATGCCTGCAGCTGCAGAAAGATGTAGGGGAACAGACATACAACTCTCCCTCCCAGATAAGCACAACAAAGAAACACAGAAGCAGTCCAAGCCTCTGATAAACTCTCCCACCCTGAATCCTTAAGAACTCTTAGTCTGTAAGAGATTGCGACTTCTGGCCTAACTCGGTCAGACGTCCCTCCCAGGTTGAAAATAAACCTGTTGACTGTGGAGCCGACCTTCTTGTTTCTCTCCTCTTTCCTTAATTCCTTACAACAACAAAAACTACAAATTGGACTTCATTAAAATAAAAAAACTACTGCTCCAGGCTCTGGACACTTTGGCTTTTTGTGCAGTGAGGCATCTAGTGGGTACACACTCTGCAGTTTTTCTTGCCGTTCTTCTTTCGGAGGCGTTCTTAGAATTGACTAGAGATTGATTACATAACCGGTCAAATGCGAACTGCAGTGTGCAAGCAGAATCAGGATTGTGCTTTCAAAGCTCACAACTGTGTTTAGATGAGATACTACATGGTGGCTTAATAAAAATTTCCTTTATCATATTCTAATTGCAGTTTGTTCTGCCAGAATCCACACCACCCTACACTACTTCTGTCAGATATAAAAATAGAAGATAAAAACCTGTCCAACTTTAAAATTGCCCAGCTTGAGCCAAATTGAAAATCAGAGCAGAGGCATTGAAGATAAAGGTTGGATGGTATATCCACTATTAAAAGAAGCTTCACTTCTGCATTTGTTCCTTTGCAGAAAGTAATTTCTGGGGTTGGAGTTCTTGGGAATACATAAGGGGAAGTCACATGAGGTCATCAAGACCATTACTGAAGAGCTCTAAATGTCTGTTTGGTTCAGGCTGATGCAGTAGCATAGGACAGAGATTGGCAAACTACAATTTGCTGCCTGTTTGTGTGAATAAAGTTTTATTGGCACACAGTTAAGCCCATTCATGTACATATTGTCTGTGGCTGAGTTTGCACTGCAACAGCTGAGTTAGGTAGCTGCACCAGTGACAGTGTGGCCTGCAAAGCCTAAAGTACTATGTGGCCCTTTACAGAAAAATTTGCCAATCCCTGCCAAATAACATCAGTATTTGATGTCAATCTGGATATCTCCATTTACATGTCTCATAGACAAATCTAGTTTGACAGATTTAAAAAGGTATGCACTTCCATAAACCTGTTTCATCTTCAGTGTTCCCTCTCTCAGTTAATGGCACTACCATCACCAATTCACCTGAATGAGAAGCCTCCCTCCCCTTTACCTCCTGCACCCCATCCATTACTCCATTCCCCATCCATCAGCACATCCTGCCAATTCTACCTCCTCACTGCGTTTCAAATCTGACCACGTCTCTCCATTTCCACTACCATTTCCTTAGTCTAAGTCACCATCATTTTGTTCAAGACTGGCAACAGTTTTCTAACTAATCTTTCTGCCTCTAGTTTTGACCACCCTCTGCTTCTAATCTATCCTCCACCCAGTAACCAGAAGGATCTTTTCAACATCTAATTTTCTTACATGCATAATAATATATGTAGCTAAGATTTAATGAGCCTTTACTATGTGCCAGGCATAGTTCTAAGCACTCTGTATGTAGTAACTGATCTTAATCCTCACACCAACCCTATAAGGTAGATATTATCATCTCCATTCTTTAGAGGAAGACATTAAAACAGAGTAGAACTTGTTCAGTTACACTGTTAGTAAACAATAGAGTCAGTTGTAACTGCTTTATTATACTACTCTACACACACACACACACACACACACATACACACACTCACACTACTTATGGCTTCTCATTGCTCTTAAAATAGTCCATACTATGGTTATTTATTTATTTATTTATTTATTTTTGGAGATGGAGTCTTGCTCTGTTGCCCAGCCTAGAGTGCAGTGTGCAGTGGCGCAATCTCGGCTCACTGCAACCTCCACCTTCTGGGCTCAAGCGATTCTCCTGCCCCACCCTCCCAAGTAGCTGGGATTACAGGCACACACCACTACACCCAGCTAATTTTTGTATTTTTAGTAGAAACGGGATTTCATCATGTTGGCCAGGCTGGCCTCAAACTCCTGACCTCAAGTGATCTGCCCTCCTTGGCTATTATTATTATTATTATTATTATTATTATTATTATTATTTGAGACAGGGTCTCACTCTTTTGCCCAGGCTGGAGTGCAGTGGCATGATCTCTGCTCACTGCAGCCTCTGCCTCCTGGGTTCAAGCGATTCTCTTGCCTCAGCCACCTGAGTAGCTGGGATTACAGGTGCACGCCAACATGCCCCGCAATTTTTGTATTTTTAGTAGAGACGGGGTTTCACCATGTTGGCAAGACTGGTCTTGAATTCCTGGCCTCAAGCGATCTCCCCGCCTCAGCCTCTCAAAGCGCCAGAACTACAGGCCTGAGCCACCGTGCCCAGCTGAGTCCATACTATTTTTAACGGCCAAAGACCATCGTCTTGATCTTCTCCCTGTTTACCTCTCCAGCCTGGTCACTTGCCATTCACAGCCTTGCAATTTAAGCTACAGCCACCCCGACTACTGTAGCCCCCCACACACAAGACAGGCTCTTTTTCACCTCTATGCCTTAGTCATGTGATCTTCTCTGCTCTGGCTGTTTACTCTCTTTTCTTCTCCTCTCCCACACCTAGGCAACTGTTGCACATCTTTTAATGCTCCAGGCAGGTATCACCTGCTCCAGGAAGCCTTCGCTAATCGATCCAGATTTGTCCCTCCTTTGTGCTCCAATTATGACATGGGCATATCGTTTTCGGTGCCCTTACTATACAATTGTGTAACTCTCCTTTTGTGCTTCTGTTTCCCTCAGTAGAATGTGAGCTCCCAGCAGTTCTTCTGCTGCAAAGGTCTTGCTTTATTGTTTGACTTTTCTGTATTTTCTTGGACTTCATCATCCCAGCCTTTGGCATAGGCTACTATGGCCAAAAAAAAAAAAAAAGGTAGAAAGGGACTATAGGATTTTGCCTTTTTGTGTATGAATGTGTGGAAAGGAAGTGTGAGGACATAATGGAGATCATGAATATGTTTGGAGGAAATGAGATCACAGGATGAAAACATTTTAGAGTTTATTTTTGGTAGTTTCATACCAGTAATCTTCTTTAGGACAGGCTAGACCCCAAAATATATAATGGCTCTAACACAACAGAACTTTCTCCGTGATGTAACAGTCCAAAACAGGTATTCTTGTTCAGCAGGCTAGTTCTGCTAACACGGTTATTGAGGGACGGGGGCTGACAGAAGCCCCTAGATCACGCCAGGTTATCACATCCCAGTCAGTCAGAAAAGGAAAAGAACATGGAGGAGCACACATGGGAGACTTCTATAGGCCAGGCCAAGTAGTGCCACACAGCATTTCCCACAGTGAGAAATTAGTCATGTGGCCACACCTCACTGCAAGGGAGCCTGGGTAATGTAATCCAACTATGTGCTCAAGGAGAAGAAGAATGGTTTCTTTGTACTAGTAAGCTAAATGGTGCAGCTCTGTTTAACCTGTCCCATGGGAAGCTGGGACTGTCAAATGTAGGCAGTATTTAAAATCATAGTTGACAGTTGAGCACCCTGTTGAGTCACTCACCAGGAAGTAGCAGCTGGATAATGATTTGCAATGCTGATGATTCCTTAATTATTAATCACTGACACTTTGTAGATTGCCTTCGAGTAAAATCCCAGCTGGGTTAGTATGCAATAGCGTAATGCCAGCCCCCCAATATTTTTTCCTCTTTTGCATGTCTAGACTAGAGACGGTGTTAAATAGATGGCACAGTAGCAACCTGATTCATTACAAGCTAACCAAGAGGTGCTCAAAACAAAATCAAGAATAATAAAACAAAATATAAAAGGGAACTCATTTTCATTTCAAACCCTAGCTACAGGCATGGGTTTATTCCCTGCCAGTTTATGTTTGCCCAAACAGAGTGCACATTGATGATGACCTCACGTAGACTAAGGGAGTGAGCAGATGTGAATCAATTTGAAATGAAATATCTCCATGGTTCTCTGCTAAAAGGCATATAAGTTCCCAGGAGAGTTTGTAAAACAGCTACCCAGGCTCTACTACCTCCTCCATCCCCACCCCAGAGTCTCATTAAGTCAGTCTGTGGAAGGACGTGGGGATTTAGAGTTTTTAATATTCCCTGGATGATTCTGATATAAAACCAGGTTTGAGGAAACACAACTCTGACAGGGTAGGAGGGGCAATAGGAAGGCATGCCAAAGCACGAACCAGACAGAGTGATTTTGTTTTAATATATTAAAAAATAATGAACACTAAGGAAAATCTAGTTTCATATTTTGACATGTAGAGCCATCTCTGGGGTTAGATGCATTCACAGGAACCTAGAAAACAGGCCTCTTCTGGGGATTGGCCATACAACCCCTTGCCAGAACTGACTGTAAACTAGGAGAGGTATTATGATGGTAGACTTTCTCCTGGACATTCCAGATGCCTAACTTGTTTTCTTCTTTTCCCAGTTTGTTGCTCAGCCCAACTGCCAACAGTTGCTTGCCACCCTGTGGTATGACGGCTTCCCTGGATGGCGGCGGAAACACTGGGTAGTCAAGCTTCTAACCTGCATGACCATTGGGTTCCTGTTTCCCATGCTGTCTATAGCCTACCTGATCTCACCCAGGAGCAACCTTGGGCTGTTCATCAAGAAACCCTTTATCAAGTTTATCTGCCACACAGCATCCTATTTGACCTTCCTCTTTATGCTTCTCCTGGCTTCTCAGCACATTGTCAGGACAGACCTTCATGTACAGGGGCCTCCCCCAACTGTCGTGGAATGGATGATATTGCCTTGGGTTCTAGGTGAGTCAAAGGGACCAGGAGCTATGGCCAGACTGCCTGATAGTCCTGTTTAAATAAACTACTAGAACAGGCAGCCAGACTAGCTCTGAGCTAGGGTACCCCCAGCCCACCCCTATGCAGTGTGGTAGTCCTTTCTTGGGAGTCTCAGAAATGTAGTTCCTTCTGTCCCAGACCCTGGTCATTCAATATTGCCTGGTCCATGGTGAGATTGGCAGTACACCTAGGGCTTGCTTTTGCTAATCTAATATCTTAAAGGACAGAGAAGCTGTCTGTCAGTTATTCTAGAGACAAAGCCAAGTATCAGTCAGGACAGGCCTCAAGTAAGGTAGGCAGAGCAAGTGCTGATCAGTCTATTCAAAGCACCTTTTCCCATAACCAAGGGACACATGAATCTGCTAATTTCTCATAGCTACTCCACATGACTCAGTTCTTGTTCAAGGTCTACATTCTATTTGGACACTGATTTCACAACCAAGGGGGAATTCACACACATCATGGTAAAAGCAGCCCTACCAGCAGTCTCCAGGCCTAATTAGATTGCACTGGAGTCTCCAGCACACGGCCGTCTTCTAAGTCCTTGCTACTCGAACTGTGGTCCAAACCAGCAATACCAGTACCACCTGGGAGATTATTTGACACACAGAACCTCAGGTGCCACCTGGGATCTGAATTTTAACGTGATCTTCAGATAATTCACATGTACTTTAAAGTCTGAGAAAGTGCTGCCCTAGACCACAACCACACCTTTTACTATTTTCTTTATTTCAAGGCTGAAGAAACATCCACGTCATCAGGTAAAATTTTACAACACTTCTACATGATGAAAGAAAAAAGGGGAAAAAAATGAGTTATAAATTATTTTGGGCCCCATTGCCTAGCTTTAGCCCCAACATCTGGTAATTTGATCTATGATCAGCTTGCTCACCTCAAAACACATTGAGAAGTTTTCTTTCCTGAACCTAGTGGAAAGTAAGGACTATGGGATAATACTGATCTAATTAATTTATTGATGAAATTGCTCCCATTCCAAAATGGAAAGAAAGTAGAAACAGGCACCCAAAATTGCAACAGCATTTCAGTAACTATAGTAAAAATGCTCAGAGTAGTATCCAGAAAAGTATAACATATGGGCATTCTCAGGAAAAGCCTACCAAGTTTGGCAAGTTCAAAACTGGGAGGTGGAGTAGGAAAGCAAGTGATTATTGTCTCTCAAGGCTTCACTCCACTGAGACCCTAATTCATTCCTTAATTCCATCCTTATTCACTTGGGGGGGGGGGGATCCTTCTATGATGACCAGGGCTGACCCTATGTAGAAATAAACTGTTTGCCTCCATTATTCAGGTTTCATTTGGGGTGAGATTAAGGAAATGTGGGATGGTGGATTTACTGAATACATCCATGACTGGTGGAACCTGATGGATTTCGCAATGAACTCCCTCTACCTGGCAACTATTTCCTTGAAGATTGTGGCCTATGTCAAGGTAAATTGGAATGTCTGCCATTTTTCCTACACAGCGATTTTGGCTACATTAAGCTTTTGCACTGAGAGCATAAAAAGTTTTGAGAAAAAGTGATGATGATGATGGCTCAATCCATGTGGGAAATTACCATATAAACAGACATTCTTTCAGTGGTTTGTAAGCAGTGTCCACCTAAGTAAAGAAAGTGGAAAATGGAACAATTTGCAAATGAATCATTAGCTTCTGAGGCTTTCAGGATAAAGGGGTCTTCAGCTTTCAGTGTTTAAGTGCTCTCTACGATGTCCTTGCCAACATAATGGCCCAATGATGCTTGCATGGGGCTGGGGCAGAAAATTCACTGAATTCACTGTCTTCAAAAGCTTCTCTTAATCCTTGTCACCTCATTAAAAAGGGCTACTTTATATATGTCTAATATTATTCTCTCTGTGACATAATCATTAGTAATTCTTCCTCCCTGTGGGGTCATACAAAACAAGACTGTTTCTTCCTAACAATGCTTCTGATATGACATCATCTCTCCCTAACCCTCTGAGTTGTCTCTTCTCAAAGCTAAACATTCCCATTTCTCTCAACTGCTCTTCATATAATGACAAGTAGTGGAATCCCAGACACTTGACTACAGGTGGCATAGACTTTTAATAGCTTCTTCCTTGCTCATCACTTCCACCACTAGGATAACCACTCAAGCAGTTATAAATCCAGCATTTTTAGTATCACCCAACCTGTGCTTCTCTACCAATTCAGATGGATACACACACACACACACACACACACACACACACACCCCACCTTAATGCTTTTCCCTCACAATATTCAGCTCGAATTATCCTGAAAAAAACTTTATGTCTGACGTCTTACTTTGGGTAATCACAGGCTCTGAGTTCAGGTCTGGTGCTTATTAAATCATGGGATTGCTGTCCTCCTTGTAGCCTGAGTTAAACTTCTCCATCATGCTGACAATTCAGTCTCCAAGATTGTATAGTCAGTCATGCTTTTTGGCTCTAAATTCCACATTAAGGACTTTTAGAATGGAAATATGGCTGTCCCCCAAATCTCCAACAACTTAGTTTATTTTTGTATCCCTAATATGCATATTGCATAAATTTTAAGACCTTGGGAGTTATGTAGAGCATGCATATTGAATGCAGTCATGAAACATTTTTGAAAGGAGCCCAAGAGTAGGCCCTATACATGTGGTGATCATTTAACACATACTTACAACTTCCTTAAGAGAAAAAGCTGGTGAGGAAAATGTTTGAATCCCTAGTTAATGTGCCTGGGTGAAATCCATGTCATTCTGGCACTCTGCTGACTAAGTAACACTGTTAAGTAAAGGGAAAAGTTCTTCCTTTGGAAATGGTATTTATACACTGGAGGGACCATAAATTATCAATCTAGAAATTGGTGGGTTTTGTTTAAACAGGAAAGCTTAGAATAAATGATAAAGAAAAGGATTAACATTTGGGGATATGAAAAATGTATCTGTAGATTCTCAACATTAGCTAATCACATGACCTGTCCGACTTTACTGGAGAGGCTTCCAAAGAGTTAGATACTTCTCCATCACAAAATATAAGGATAAATCTGTTCTATTAAGCTGGGTAAATGCCCCTTAACTGGCAAACACTTTATTCAAAGGAGACCTTTGCCAAGAAGTTGGAGTCCTTCCCAAAAAAGAATTTACAAAGCAAGACAGGCCACATGCAAAATTTGGATTTGCAATGAGAACTTATAAATGAGGATAATCAGATCTACCCATCCACAGAAGTCCAGGCTGGATGACTTTCCCCAAGCAGGCTGAGCCAACTTCTATGAGGCAAAGCCATAAGAACTGCTCTATAGGCTCCTTGAAACTTTTTCAATCACCATGGTACTGAAGCAGTACAGAAGCACCAAGGAATGAGCTGGTTTTAAAGATCATTTATTTTATTAGAGTGCAAAATTAGTCAACAATATCTATTCCACTTCACATGATCTAAAGCAAGAACCAAAAAGCACACATCAAAATACTCAAAAGGAGCAAATATATATAAGATTGACCCTTGTTGCCCCCAGATGATTCCACAAATGGAGAATAACCATTCTTTGCTTTTCTAGGATACTACCACCTAGATCTATTCCACCACTGCCTCGTTTCCATGTGTGCCAAGTAAATCTGGACTAAGCTACCCACTGAGTTATGGCCTTTTTTTCAGTCAGTGCTTAGCTAAAGACATAATAACACCCCCCTCAAATTCTTATTACTATTGAGTCCCCACATTGAGCTGTTCCTCTTCATATTTTGCTTTAGGGTTTATAAAATGCAATTTACATCCTTTGAAAGGCAAGAAGGCCAATTTTCTAACTGCATTCCATTTCAAAGGATGTAAGAAAAATCACTTGTCTCCAAATATTACTAACTCAAGAGTCAGGAGATCTGAATTTAATTCCCAATCTCATACGCATGAGCAGGATTACCATAGGCAATCCCTCTACCTTTCTGAGCTGTAGATTCTGCCTCTGATAAATAAGCAGTAGATTAAACTAGATCAATGGTGCTCAACCTTTTAAATTTTTTTCCTCGTGTTAGCACATCTTTAAGTAAAAACTCACACAGTAATCCAATATATAAAAAAGTCCAAAGGACTGAGTTTGGCTTGAGGAATGAGTCTTCTAAGCCTCCACTTTGGCTTCCACAGTAGCTATGAGATGCCTCCATTAAACCCCCAGGCTCTAAGGAACACAGTTTAAAACCACCGTGTTAGATCAGGTGTCAACAAACTATGGTCTGTGGGCCAAACCTGGCCTTCTGCCATGTCCACGTGGTTGCATATTGTCTAGGGCTGCTTTAGGATTACAAAGGAAGCATTGAGTAGTTGTGATGGGAACCATAGAGCCCACAAAGCCAAAAATATGTACTATCTGGTTCTTGACAGAAAAAGTTTGCCAACCTCTGTGCCAGATGAGTTCCATGTTTATTCCCTGCACATACATGCTATATCTTTCTCCAAAGGTGCAAAGTATCTATGTTCAAAGTATAAATTTGCCACGAGAATCATGTTTTACACTTCTGAGTGTTCCACAAATTCAGATTCTCCATCCCATGGGCAGCAGACATCCCTGAGGTTACAGTTCCAAATGAGGAGAGAGAAAACCCCAAATTATGAGCTATACATGTTCCAGTTGGTGATTTCTAGTTTTAAAACATAGGTCTGTTTTGTTATCAGCAAAGAGGCTTTCACATATACCTCAAACCTTTAAAAGCTAATCTATCATCTGTGCTGTGATGTCAACTATCATATAAGTAACATTTAATAGAAATAGTGCTAGACTGAGTGTCTGGAGACCTGTGGATTACTTCTTGCTGGCTCTGCCACTGACTTGCTGTGTGATCTTTAGCAAGTCACTCTGCCTATCTGGATTTCTTCCATTTGTAAAACAGGCATAACCGTTCCCACCCCTCACAGTAATGCAGTGCATGTTTGTTGGGGGAGGAAAAATGTAGAAATATAAGATTTGGCAAAGAGTACATAAAACTGATTGGCCACCTAAAGTCTATCTGAAGCAGAAGTACAAATGTGGCACGGTTTCTCCAAGCTCCTCTGACAGTGAAGAATATTGGATACACACAAGTGATTTTAACCGCACCAGTTTCCTCAGTTGTTGGAACTGAAGCACATTTTAGAAATGCTAACAATATAATTTGGCCCCCAGTGCAACATTCTCTCAGGAAAGTTGTTTACATTTAGTCCTGAGAAATTGTGATATTTAAATGTGAGCTCAAGGCAATATGCTTCAAATTAAATTCCAGGCAAAATCTACTTCTGTCTTGGGAAGGTAATAAGTAATTCCTTGTATTTCCATAACATCTCCACTTATGGAGTACACAGACTTTTGCATATGGATACAGAATCACAAACATGTGCAGTGGGTAGGAGGCATTATCCTCATTTTATGGTGAAATTAAAAGATACAGGCAGTTTTAAGTGACAATGCCCAAATTGGAGCTCAGATCTCAGGATGAAGTCATCTTTCTACAAGGCTACTCCTAATGTGCCGGGAGCTGGAAACCTGGAATGGGTAACCAACCCAATAAGTAATGGTTCTTCCCCTCCTTCAAGCCCCTGGTTTTTCATGTGTGCTGAAGGAACATTCTAACTTACAGGGTTGTCAAATGAACTGTAAAATACATCCATACACCACTGTGTGGGGCAGTACTAAATTCATTACCTGAAAGGTTGACATGCCATTTGCAGTAGTGTAGAATACATTACAGCCTGCTAAAAATTCAGCAGAAAGCTCCAGTGAGTGGCTCCCTAAGGATCCTCCATCAGCCCCAAACTGCAGTCAGCAAGGATATGAGAATGAACACTGCATACCGAGAAGGCTGCTTCTACCCCTTGTCTTTCAGTAACAGCAGGTTGTCCATGGTGCTCAGAGCCCAATGAGGGCTTGAGGAAGTCCATTTGATTTGAAATCTTTAGGAAGCAGGGTGATTTTTCCCCACTACCTTGGGCATACTAGTGCCTCTGTCTCGGTGACACTCCTCAATAATCTGGTAAACCCACAGTTAGAAAATGTCTATTGATAAACCACAGGAGGTTGCTCCAGATGATTGATCTAAAATGTATTCTTCTGTGTGTACATCCTAGGTATATATGTGGATGGGAGTGGGAGGAAGAGAGTTGTTAGCAGCACATATTAATTGGGTGGGGCAAGAAAGACAAATAGTGTCATGCATGGGGCCTGTTGCATAATGAAAGCTTGATGCATATTTTGGTGGCTTTGTTTGGGTATGGAAGGAAGGAAAAAAGGGAAAGTTTTAAAAATGCTCACTGTACCTCTCATCTTGTACACTTGTTATTTCTTTCAGTATAATGGTTCTCGTCCAAGGGAGGAATGGGAAATGTGGCACCCGACTCTGATTGCAGAAGCACTCTTCGCGATTTCCAACATTTTAAGTTCGTTGCGTCTCATATCCCTGTTCACAGCCAACTCCCACTTAGGACCTCTGCAGATCTCTTTGGGACGCATGCTGCTTGATATCCTCAAATTCCTCTTTATCTACTGCCTGGTACTACTAGCTTTTGCCAATGGACTGAACCAGCTTTACTTCTATTATGAAACCAGAGCTATCGATGAGCCTAACAACTGCAAGGGGATCCGATGTGAGAAACAGAACAATGCCTTCTCCACGTAAGACAATCCCCTTTCCTTTTTTATCTTTTTTTTTTTTTTTTTTTTGCCATTTTTCCGCTTTTTCCATTTTTGTCTTGTTTTCAGCCTACAGTTTCATCACTGTCACTTGACTGTGAAGGCAGTGCTCACTGTGGATCCACCCAAAGGGTCAGAGGTGGAAGAATGTTCTTCTCTCGCTACAGGGTACTAGGAGACGAAGTGAAGTTAGGTGAGGTAGGAAAGAAACAAGCACACACATGGGATTCCAGGAAGTCATCTAAAGAGTTGGTTCTGAACTACGTTGGTAGCATTACATATTTTTAAAAGAATTACTTGGGGTGAGGTAGATAATTCCTCACTCAAAATGTGGCACCAAGGTAATGAAACAACAAAGCTATTCCTCTGAATGAGTGGCTACCAAAGCTAACTTAACTATTGTGAATCAAGGAAGAATGCAAACATATCTTAAGGCACCCCCATTCATAGGTGTAATCTCGAGAGGGGACAGGCTGAAGGTAGGACTAGAATCCACTCTCCTGCTACATTAATTTAAGGTTTCAGGTGGGCCAAGTGAAACCCAGCACTAATTGAAAATGTCCCAGGACACAAGAGATAACTCATGATTCTGTCCACAAGTCCACTGCCTCTGAACACATGGAACTCCTGTGCCTTTGCTTAGTACTGTCAAGACCTACTTTTCGGGGGACCTTCAAGCCTTCAGAATGGCTTTCATTTTCTGATAAATCAATGCTAGAGGAAATAGACAAGAGAAAACAAATAAGTACATGTCAGGCTGTTAGGAGCTGTCCTGGGCTGACCCTGAACTCAGTGTTCTACACCTTGTCCATCTCCACCCCTACTTCTGGAGAGTGCAACTCATCACTGGTATTCATAGCAATGACCCCAAGGTCATACAAGATTCTTAGTCATTAAACTAAGATACAATTGTTTCCTTACAACTCCATAAACCAACACAGTTCAGTGGACTTGGACATTCTAGAAATATGCTCCACAACAAAGGCCAGAGAAAAAAAGGACTGTTGCATTGATAGAGAAAAACAAAAAACAACAACAGCAAAAAAACAGTGCTATCTAGCTGATTCTCGTTATTTGTCTCTAGCAGCATTTCCTAAAATGGATTCACACAAACCACAGCTCAGTGGCATGTTAATAGACAGGAGAATGGAATCTATGATTAAACCTCCTGCACTAGGCCATGCTCCTTGTCTCTCTTCCCGAAACTCAGGGCTAAATCTTGGGTGGGAAACCAGATTCATGTGCAAGGAGAAGGGGTCCAAAATGGGTTGACAGAGAGATAGTGCTGCTTTGGTTAAGCCAACCAGGAGTGCATAACATCAGCTTATCAGCTTCCTAGTGCCTCTTGACTAGGAATGGCTTCCTCTCCTGCATTACTCTAGAGACAGAACTCACAGCAACCTGTTTACAACATAGAGAGTAATTGTGTAGTGGCTTGAGCACCAGGAGACTGCATTTGTTCCCATCAAAGTGTTCAACAGAATTAAATACATGAATGAGAGGTGCCTTTCAGGAGGTCAGTTCCCTGCCAATTATGCTCTCATGTGCACTCTGCTGAGGAAATTTATGAAATGCCTCCTTGCAAGTTTGTAGTGATTATTAACACCCCTGTTGCCAACTGACATTTTGCTCCTATCACTTGCCTAGCAGTGACGATTGAAAAGAATGGGCACCTGTCATACACAAAATTATATCTTGGGGTGTCAGATATGAAGAAGCATTGTCATGGTCGGGCCAAATCAGCAGTAATGTTACCTCAACTTTCCCTCTATCAGTTGATTTTTTTTCCTCCATAAAAGGCTGCTTTCTTTTAAATGCCTCAACTCAGGCATTCATTCATTCATTCGAGACTGAGTCTTGCTCTGTCACCCAGGCTGGAGTACAGTGGCATGATCCCAGCTCACTGCAACATCTCTCTCCCAGGTTCAAGCAATTCTTGTACCTCAGTCTCCTGAGTAGCTGGGATTACAGTTGCCCATCACCATGCCTGGCTAATCTTTATATTTTTAGTAGAGATGGGGTTTTGCCATGTTGTCCAGGCTGGTCTCGAACTCCTGACCTCAGGTGATCCACTCGTCTCAGCCTCCCAAAGTACTGGGATTACAGGTCTGAGCCACCGCACCTGGCCTCAGGCATTTACCATACCTGTTAAAATACACGTTACTCAGCCAGGGAGTCAGAAAGATTCTGCTTTTAGAGAAGGGGATAGTTTGTTTACGTATCTAGTGGAAAGTTTGGTACCTGCTTATTGTCATCCTTTTCCTTCTGATTCTCCAGAGATGCCATTGCTTTTCTTCCACATAAAAAAAGAAAAAAACAGGCCAGGTGCAGTGACTCAAACCTATAATCCCAGCACTTTGGGAGGCCGAGGCAGGAAGATCACCTGAGGTCGGGAGTTCAAGACCAGCCTGGCCAACATGAAGAAACCCTGTTTCTACCAAAAATACAAAATTAGCCAGGCGTGGTGCCACATGCCTGTAATCCCAGCTCCTCGGGAGGCTGAGGCAGGAGAATCGCTTGAACCCAGGAGGCGGAGGTTGCAGTGAGCTGAGATCCCACCATTGCATTCCAGCCTGGGCAACAAGAGCAAAACTCCATCTCAAACAAACCAAAAAAAAAAAAAAAAAAGAGTTTTCATGGAGTGGCTATTCAGAATTGGCAGTTACCACATTCTGTTCAATTTAACCAAACTGGCTTTTTTTTTTTTTTTTTTTTTTCCCTAGCGAAGGATCAGTTTTAAACAAACATTGGGATACCAATACAGACAACTTGAGACAGTATTTGTATATTTTAATCAGTGTAGCTGTGTGCTTCTGCTCCTCAAGAACTGGATCCATACAGGATGTGTGCCATCTGTCCTCTTGAGGTTCAGGAGATTCTAAATTGAATATTTCACGGTTTGGGATGGCATCCAGAAGTTTTCCCTATAACTTTATGTTTTGTATTATGTCAAATGTTATGGCAGGGCCCAAATAGCATAGCCACAGGTTTGGTTTATGTGGGCATAAAACTGTAACCAAACTCCAGACATAGGGAGTCATTTGGAGAAAGCCTGTATGTGGTATTTTAACCCAATAAAGTTGATGAGGGAAAAGGGGAGAGGAAGCAAACATAAAGCGGGTAAAGCGTAGAGCATCTTTTATATCTCAGGCGTGGCTTCTTCAGTGGACCAAGCTGCAATGCAGTATTGACATGACAGAGCCTCTACTTCTGTCTCAGAATGGCTCCAAATGATTTCTGTACTGCAAAATAAAGCCAAATTGTGGGGGAAAAAAATAAAGAGAAAGGAAGGAAGGAAGGAAGGGAGGGAGGGAGGGAGGGAAGGAAGGAAGGGAGGGAGGGAGGGAGGGAGGGAGGAAGGAAGGAAGGAAGGAAGGGAAGGAAAAAGAAAAAAAAATCTTTTCTCCTTAGGCATACAATTTAAGGGAAACTCACTGTCCTTGCTGACAACCACATGACAGTACTGCTGGGGGTTTGAGTTTGGTATTGCATACTGGGAATACGTGGCCTTCATCTGCTGTCAAGAGAAATAATTAGAAAGACATTATCATTCTGAAGGCACAGGACTTGTGAGAGAAAAAGAAGCTAACTTGTTCCAGCCCTCACCTTCTGAATACACCTGGCTGTTTCACAGGCCCTTCAAATACAGGATGTCCACAACTAAATTCCTTATCCCTTATCTCTGTATCTTCACTTCCAACCTATATCCCCTTTAATTCCTCATCTCATTAAATGACACTAACCAGATTCCTAGGAGTCATCTGGGACTCTTAAACCTTCCCTCATGAAACACATCATCAAGTATGTCACTCAGCCCAATCAGTTCTACTTCCGAAATATCTCTTGAATACCTCTCTCTCTCTCACACACACACACACACACACCACACACACACACACACTCATCCAACCGTCCTGGTTCAGGCCTAAATCATTTCTCCCAAGGACTGTGGCAACAGACTCTTGACTGGTCTCCCTGCCTCCAATCTGGTCTTCTCTCCAAACAATCTCCCACCTACTATGCGGAAGTTTCTTTCTAAATACCCATTGCATCCTGGCCCCCACTGGCTTCATGCCTGCCAGAATATCTGAATCTTCTCCATAAAATCCTGCCTCTTTACCATAACACACATAACACACAGGGCCTGGTAATCTGACTCTTGCCTCTCCAGTCTTTTACCGCTCTCCTCCTTTGTCAACATTTTGCTGTTCTCCAACTACAGGAAAGTGTCTTAACCCTTCAGACCTTTGTGCATCACATGCCATTCCCTCTGAATGGAATACCCATCCTCACCTAGCCAGCCTGGCAAACTCATACCCATCTTTTCAGTTGATGGCAAAGGACTACCTGCTCTAAAGCCTTTCTTACCCACTCTAATCCCACTCTCAGCTGCAGGCTTCTTCTAGAATGCATGTTTCCCATGGCATTCTAAACACATCTCCATTATGTTACATAAACTGTTGTATTTCAGACATTTGTGCCTCTCTCTCCCACCAGACTGAGACTCCCATCTTAGTAAACTTTGCATCTGCCATAGAGGGGCCTAAGACATAACGGTGCTCAACATGGCTACTGAACAATTGAGTGAAAAGACGAAGACGACGTCCAAAAGCTTTTTATTTGGAGATAATTTTAAGTTTTTTATTTGGAGCTTTTTATTTTTTAAGCTTTTTATTTGGAGATAATTTTAGTTACATTGTAATTGTAAGAAATAATAGAGAAATCTGTAAATCCTTCACCCATTTTTCCCAGGCGTAACATCTTGCATAGCTGTAGCACATTATCACAACCAGGAAATCAACACTGATAAAATCCAGTGGCCTTATTCAGATTTCACCAGTTTTCACGGGTATTTAGAAAGAAACTTCCACACACGTGCAAGCCATTTGCAACAACATACATGGGCCTAAGAGTAATCTTGTCTTTAATTATAGATAATCTACTTCTGCTTCTGTCCACCCTGCCCCCCAGGATGACTGAAGTATCTGGTCAGTCATGTCACTCTGCTGATCCACTTTGAGCTTACTTTCAGCAAAAACCCTTGGCCTTTCTCCTACCTCTCTCATCCTGTACTTGGGCACTTGGCCCAAGAGCAATGCTCTACATTGATCCCCACATATTTCATCTCATTAATTCCAGCCCCTTGCTCCAAGGTGTTGAAGTCTTTCTGAGTCTTTATCCTGTCATCCAGTTTATCAGCTTTCCCTCTAGTCTTGTGTCATCTGAAGATCTAAGAAGCATGCCATCGATTTCCATCCAAAGCATTGAAAAAAGTGTCAGGCAGGCTTGGTATTCACTGGGTGGAATATTGGGCAGCTATTAAAATGATACACATGAACACTCTGTATATACATTAAAAAGTGTCTAAACCCAAAATGTGTAATTTTTTTAAAATCACAGAGATTGGGCTGGGCCCTGTGGTTCACGCCTGTAATCCCAGCACTTTGGGAGGCCAAACCGGGCAGATCACTTGAGGTCAGGAGTTCGAGACCAGCCTGGCCAACATGAGGAAGCCCCGTCTCTACTAAAAATACAAAAATCAGCCAGGTGTGGTGGTGGGCACCTGTAATCCCAGTTACTTGGGAGACTGGGGCAGGAGAATTGCTTGAACCCGGGAGGCAGAGACTGCACACAGTGAGCCAAGAGGGCTCTGTTGCACTCCAGCCTGGGCAACAGAGTAAGACTCCATCTAAAAAAATTTATATATATATATATATACACACACACACACACACACACACACACACACACACAGATAGATAGATAGATGTTAGATAGATAGAGCGATAGATAGATCAATAGATCGATCCCAGGCTGAGAGGGTGGCTCACACCTGTAATCTCAGCACCTTGGGAGGCTGAGGCGAGTGGATCACCTCAGGTAAGGAGTTTGAGACCAGCCTGGCCAACATGGCAAAATACCATCTCTACTAAAAATACAAAAATTAGCTGGGCATGGTGGCATGAGCCTGTAATCCCAGCTACTCAGGAGGCTGGGGCAGGAGAATCACTTGAATCCGGGAGGCGGAGATTGCAGTGAGCTGAGATCGCGCCATTGTACTCCAGCCTGGGCATTGCATAGAGACTCTGTCTCAAGAACAAACAAGCAAACACTAGAGATTGTATAAACTATGATCGCAACTATGTACAATTAGATATTCAAATGAATAATCTATAAAGACAAAGGAATGTAAAATAACAATGTGGAAGATTTAATAATAATAATGAAAATAATCAGTATTTACTGAGTGCTAGGAACAGGCACTATTACAAACCAGCTTTTCATGAATTAATTCATGTAATCCTCACTACCATGCTATCAGGTAGACAGTGTGGTTCTTACCCATTTTACAGATAGGGAAACCAGAGTACAATGTAGTTAATCAGGCTGTCCCGAATTGCATAGACGGTAAGTAGCAAAGAGGATTTCAATCCAGGCATGCACGCTACAGTCTGTACTTTTACCTAGGGATACAGGTGTAAGTCTGGTTTTGTAAAGGTACATAAGATTTGTTGTATACAGCTGCAATAATCATGAATACATGAAAAACTAAATAGGACAGAGCCGTGACCTAGCAGTCCACTGTGACCTTCTTCAAGGCTATTACCATTCATTTGTAGCTACTTCTACTTAATCAGTGGTGATTTCTCCACCCACCATTCAGCCAATATTTTCCTATCTTACTAACATGGATACACATGTAGTTCCCATCAAACACTCGTCTTTTTGTTCTGGTCAGGTCATAAAGGTTCTTATTGGTTATCTCTGGCTTTTCCTCCTAATTCCAGTCCATATCCTTCCCAATGCTATTATCACAGGATGGTGCTACTCATTTGTACTTTCTTTGGCTATGTGTTTCTCCTGTCATCTTTTATAGACTCCTTCAATAAACATTTCTTCAACAATTCCTATGTACCAGGCAATGAGGATGCCTAGGAAGATGGAATCCTTATCCTTAAGAAGTTCATAGTCTAATGGGGAATGCAAATAAACAATTAGAATAGCTGCTATTATTAATGCTTACCATATGCAAAGTACTTTAAAGTGCTGAGCACTTTACATGCAGTATGTTAGGTTATACAGTTATGAGGTTACATGTGTGGGCTTCAGAGTCAAAAGAGCTGGGTACAAATTCTACCTCTGATACTTCCTGCCTGTGTGACCACTCTGTGCCTCAGTATCTCATCTGAAAAATAGAAGAACAATCGTCGCTACTTTATAGACGTATAGCCAAATATAATATAATCAGCCCTTCATATCTATGTCTTTTGCATCCATGGATTCAACCATCTGTGGATCAAAAATATTTTTTTTAAATGAATGGTTGCATCTGTACTGAATATGAACAGACTTTTTTCTGTCAGTATTCTCTAAATAATATAATATAGCAACTATTTACATGGCATTCACACTGTATTACCTATCATAAATAATCTAGAGATGATATAAAGTATATGGAATGGGCCAGGCATGGTGGTTCATGCCTGTAATTCCAACACTTTGGGAGGCTGAAGCAGGAGGATCACTTGAGGCTAGGAGTTCAAGACAGGCGTGGGCAATATAGCAAGACACCTGTCTCTCCAAAAACTGTTGTTGTTGTTGTTGTTTAGTTTTTTGTTTGTTTTTTGTTTTTGAGATGGAGTCTTGCTTTGTTGCCCAGGCTGCAGTGCAGTGGCACGATCTCGGCTCACTGCAAGCTCCACCTCCCAGGTTCACACCATTCTCCTGCCTCAGCCTCCCAAGTAGCTGGGACTACAGGTGTCCGCCACCATGCCCAGCTAATTTTTTGTATTTTTAGTAGAGATGGGGTTTCACCGTGTTAGCCAGGATGGTCTCGATCTCCTGACCTCGTGATCCACCCAACTTGGCCTCCCAAAGTGCTGGGATTACAGGCGTGAGCTGCTGCATTTTGAAAACGTTAGCTGGGTGTGGTGGTGCATGCCTATAGTCCTACCTACTCGGGAGACTGAGGCAGGAGGGTCACTTGAGCCCAGGAGTTCAAAGCTGCAGCAAGCAATAATTGTGCCACCACACTCCAGCCTGGACGACAGAGAGATCTTTTCTCTAAAAATAAATAAATAAATAAAAATAAACAATCAAAATGAAAAAGCATATGGGAGGATACGTGCTTACATTATACATAAACACTATGCCATTTTATATAAGGAACTTGAGCATCCATGAATTTGGGTATCTGCAGGAGGTCCTGGAACCAACCCTTTGCAGATATCGAGGGATAACTGTATATGCAAAGCACTAAGCATGATGCTTGGCACATAGTAAGAGCACAATAAATGTTAACAATTAGTATTTAACCTACCAAGAATCATTTTTGAGATGAGGAAAACTTGAAATTGAAAGAGGCTATGTAACTTTCCCAACGTTATTTAATAAATGGTGGGATCTAAAGTTCTCTCTTAGGCACTCTCCTCTATTGCCTCTACAGTGTGATTTGTGCATTTATGGAAAAAGGCTTGGGTGCTATGGGAGCAAAAAAGAGGAGCATCTAGCCAAGCCTGTTAGGAAAGGAGTTGGGGCAGGCTTCTAGTGGAGGTGGGGCTTCAACTGAGCCTCAAAGGTCAAACAAGAATTAGACAGAAAAGGAGAAAGGAAAGAAGTAGAAGCTAGAGGTTGGGGCAGGATGAGGGTATTCTATCCAGAAACAGGAGTTTGTCAAAGGCATAGAAGAATGAGAAATAGCAGGTCCAGGGAACTGTAGAAAGGGTAAGGATGACACCAAAGGGTCACCTGGGTTGGAATTATAGCTTTTGCTCCATTTAGGCTATCAACATACAATTTGGAAAATATAGGATGATGTCCCTGCTTTCTCCCAACAAGCCTTTAATTTGTTCACCCTCTAGTTCTTCTTTGCTGGTCTGAATTAGGTCCAGAGGAGTAAATCCTCTCCATAGTTCTTCTACTTTTTGAAAGAGTGATTCCTCATCTCAAAGACGAGACTTTCGGCAAATGTTCAGAGGACTGAGTTCCCATCTCTATTTTACTGTACACCTCTTAGCTTTGTGATCTATTTGTGGATGGCTCCCAACATGTGCAAGTTCTCCCTTAACCACCTGGTATGGATTTGTCTTCTGTGCATTTAATATCAAGTTTTCCTGAATCTTTGTGTCTTCAATCTATGCCCCTTCTTGAGCTAGCAAGTTCCATATGTTTGTTTACTCTCTGCTAAATAAAAATGGACTAGTTGCTTTTTCTAAAATAATCCCTCTTTAAAATTGAAAAGATATTCTATGTTATTAAGATTCTATGGTTTGTCAACAAGTCTTTCCATCCCTATGATGACTTTATTATAAACCCAGCACCAAGTAGTACACCCTCACTGCCACCAGTGGTGGCCCTTTCCTGTGTATTAAACTGAGTCTAGAAGTCACAGAACCTCCAACAATGTCTTACCAGAATATTCTTTTCCACCTCACATGCCAGTCCCTCATTTTACCTGGGCATGCTTTTAAGCGGGCTAGCTTCTCCTGACCACACTGTAACATTTTGAGAAACATGTTGAGGCCATTCTCACTACCAACCACCAAAACAGAGGAATGATCTTTCCTATCCCTCCCCATTTTCCCCTCTTGTACAGTTTTATCTATAAGGTTTCCCTGACTAGAATATCAGCACAGTAGAAGGCAGATTTATTTATGCATGCATGCATTGTTTGTTTATTATTTATTTATTTACTTATATGTAGAGAGAGACAGGGTCTAGCCCTGTCACCCAGGCTGGAGTGCAGTGGCATGATCACAGCTCACCGCAGCCTCAAATTCCTGGGCTCAAGCAATCCTCCCACCTCAGCCTCCCACGTAACTGAGACTACAGGCACACGCCACCATTCCTGGCTTCTTTTTTTTGTTTTGTTTTTAAGATAATGGGGCTTTGTTATGTTGCTCAAGCTGGTCTCAAACTCATGGGTTCAAGTAATCCTCCCAACTTTGCCTCCCAAAGCTCTGGGATTATAGACATGAGCCACCATGCCTGGCTGAGGGAAGATTTTAAATGCTCAGACTTTTACTTTTAGGGAACGTTTGTATCAGTCAGTCGAACAACTAGCAATAAACTCTATCCTCAAGCATAAGCCATTGCAATTTTAATTATTGTAGGGCTAGAGGTTAATGTAACATCTATTCAGGAGAAGCGACTAATTCAGTAAGACCCTATCAACATATTGATTGCATATTTGCCCTAGTTTATGGCTTTAGTGTCTGTCAGGAAATCAACAAACACTTACTGAATGCATTCTGTGTTCAAGGTCATTCAACTTTCAGGGACTCTGCTTCCTTAGAATGACATTCCTACTCACTGCAACTGCTTTTTAAAATTCTGAGCTACAATCTGCCCTGGCTTCTGTTACCTAGCAGCTGTGCTAGCTGCTTGTGCTATTTACTGCTGGCCTCCTGCCTGCCTGATTGCTGGTATCTAATAGACATCATCAGGTTTTGACTGTGCCCTCCTAGCAGGGGCCAGATTACTTAGCCCCATGTATTCCTCATTTTTCAACCCTCTGCCTGGTTCTGTGATGCACTGTATTGCCTGGCCCTGAAAATTAAGGACCTGTGATAGGTCCGACTTGCCATATTGTCTGGTTCTTGTGCCCTGGCCCCTGAACTCCAGACTCTCATCTTACTGTTGATTCTCAAATGCTTCACCAGCTGGCATTTACTTTCACCAAACAAAAAGCAAATTTATTCCTTTTAGGCTAGCTCTCCAGCAGTGTGATGCTGAAAAGATCATGGAATTTATCTATGATAATCAGAGAAGAGCCACTTAACAAGTTGAGAAGGGCCATGTGCACATTGCTCAGGCAACCCTGAAAAGGGCCCTTGAGAGTCAGGTCAGTGCAGAGCACAGTCTTAAACAAAATAAACTAGCCATTATTGTGCAGCCTACTGAATGCAAAATTGTCAATGGGATTGGAATCTTCTCTACTTTAATCTAATGATAACAGTAATAGTAATAGTTTACATGTATTCATTCACTTATTCAATAAATGTCATTGAGTGCCTATTACGTACCAGCTATAGGGTAGCTATATGTCTCTGCCTCCATAGAGCTTATATTCTAGTGGAGAGGGACAGAAAGTAACCATTTAAACCAAAAATCACGTAATATAATTTTATGAAGCTTCAAGTGCTACAAAGAAAATTAAACAAGGCAATAGGATAGAGAATAACTGATGGAGCTACATTAGGTAGAGCAACCAAGAAAAGCCTGTCTGAAGAAGTGACGTTTGAGCCGAGACCTTGATGATAAGAAGGCAGCTGTGTAAAGACCGGGGAACAGACCACTTTCAGACAGAGGGACTCTTTTTTTTTCTTTTTTTTTAAATTTATTTTATTTATTTATTTATTTTTTTTTTTTTTTTTTTTTTTTTTTTTTTTTTTTTTTTTTTTTTTTGAGACGGAGTCTCGCTCTGTCGCCCAGGCCGGAGTGCAGTGGCGCGATCTCGGCTCACTGCAAGCTCCGCCTCCCAGGTTCACGCCATTCTCCTGCCTCAGCCTCCCGAGTAGCTGGGACTACAGGCCCCTGCCACCTCGCCCGGCTAGTTTTTTTGTAGTTTTTAGTGGACACGGGGTTTCACCGTGTTAGCCAGGATGGTCTCGATCTCCTGACCTCATGATCCGCCTGCCTCGGCCGCCTAAAGTGCTGGGATTACAGGCGTGAGGGCTCCCAAAGTGCTGGGATTACAGGCGTGAGCCACCGCGCCCGGCTGACAGAGGGACTCTTTAAAGCACCTCTCACTCACCTCTAAAATGAACCAAAGAACAAATCCCTAAGACTCTCAAAATACGTTGTGCTCATTAAGAACAACACATTTTGAGTACACTGAAAAATGCATCCATTCTTAAAGTAACATTTCTTATGTTCTGCATGACTTCCACAGGCTTGGGCAATGGCTAATCTCTGCCACCCACGAGCTGGCTGCATTTTTATTGCTGTATTCAGATTTCTGGATATAAAGCAAAAAAAACCCTAGACACCAAAAGCATATCATTGCAGTTACATGTTTGGATGTGAAGACTAAGAGAGGAAATAATAATTTGAGAAGCCATTAATATAGTGTTTTTGGAAGGGCAGAGAGACCTAAATTTGAGTTCTGGCTCAAAACTTACTAGTAAGGTGTCCTTGGGCAAGTCATTCAATCTCTGAATCTCTGTTTCCTCATCAGTAACAATAAAATTTTACAAGGATCATAATGATGATGTATGTATGTAAAAGTACCTAACATGCTTATAAGTTTTCGATAATAGTTGAGTTCTCAATAATAAAAGCCTCAATAATAGTTGGTTAATGTATCATTAACAATTATCTGTATAAAGTGTTAATTTGAGAATCCTCAAGCTCCTCCATGCAGTTTAGAGCTATCTGGGTCCTGTGAGAGCCACAAAAGAAGTATCAGAAATGGTAATTTGTTCTCATGTTCACTCAGCCAGCAAATGCCAGAACTGAGATTCTAACCCAGTGCAATCTAACCCAAGCATCATTCTCCTGCCTCAGCCTCCCGAGTAGCTGAGACTACAGGCGCCCTCCACCGTGCCTGGCTAATTTTTTGTATTTTTAGTAGAGACGGGGTTTCACTGTGTTAGCCAGGATGGTCGCGATGCCCTGACCTTGTGATCCGCCTGTCTCGGCCTCCCAAAGTGCTGGGATTACAGGCGTGAGCCACCACGCCCGGCCTCAAGCACCATATTCTTAACCACAGTACTTATTGCCTCTGTGTAATTAGAATGGTAAAAAAATAACATGGTCTGAAGACAAAAGAGAAAGTTTGGTAGAGGAAGTAGCTCTTGAAATAAGCCTTGAAAATTTTTAGGCTATGCGTAGACTGAGAAGAGGGAATGGTATTTCAGGTAGAAAAGCAAAGCATAAAACATAGAAGTGGAAACAAACAAACAAATGGACATGGATGGTCAGTCTGTGTTAGGGAAGAGCCCAAAATATGTGAGACCACTAATCTATCAGTCACAAATCTGGCAGCCCCTTCATTAAGCAGATCACCTTTCATTTTCTCATTCTTTTCTTGCTCTTCTTAAAGAATTAACTAACCTGCTCTTTGATCTCTCTTAGGCTCTTTGAGACTCTTCAATCACTCTTCTGGTCTGTATTTGGCCTTTTAAATCTATATGTCACCAATGTGAAAGCCAGACACGAATTCACCGAGTTTGTAGGAGCTACCATGTTTGGAACATACAACGTCATCTCCCTGGTAGTGCTGCTGAACATGCTGATTGCTATGATGAACAACTCCTATCAGCTTATTGCCGTGAGTAGCTTTGCTTTACAAGGGTGCTTACTTTCGTTTCAGGATGGGGCAACATTGGCATGGAGTCCATCAGAAGCTCAATGAAAGAGTTCGTCTGCCTCAATTAATTTACATTAGCTTTCCTAGTTGTTAGAGTGAATTATTTCTTTCCAATGCAATTGAGTTTGGACTTTCAGTCTATAGAATCTTGATCATTTAATATAAGTTATTCTAGTAAATAAGATTTTCTAGTTACTTATTGAAAATATTTCTAAATTTCAGAATCAATTTTCTTGCCTCAGTGGAAAACTTGGGGTTTGAGCACAATTTGGCTACAATGTGTCACCTCACTCATCTCCAGGGTTAATTCAGCTGATCTGGTTCTCTAGCCAAGAGAGCCCTATCTCCCGCTTCACTGCAAACATCTCCCTCCGAAAACTAAGAATCACATTGACAAGGATGGTCTTCTCAGAGAGAGACAGAGAGGGGAGGGGACTACATTTTTTCCTATTTAAAAAATAGAGATGGAGTCCTGATATGTTGCCCAGGCTGGTCTGAAACTCCTGGCCTCAACTGATCCTCCCACCTCAGCCTCCCTAAGTGCTGGGATTACAGGCATGAGCCACTGCACCCAGCCAGTGGCTATTTTTCAATCAAGTATATATAAGTAACTGCACTCCATTGTGAGACACTCTTAAGTAGAGTCCATTGCTGAATTTTTTTGCGCCATCATGTTACCATTTAGATCAGCAATGTTGATTACCCTAGACTAGAAATAGTGAAAGTGTAGGATACATTATCAATTCAGCCCCTGCCCTGATTTTTTATGTCAAAGTAGCTATCTAACCTTAGCTTATTTTATTTTAATCTGCATATAATTCCTAGAAATTGAGTTTCAGCAAAGGAGTCCTCATTACCTGAGGTCTGATTTAGTCAGGCATTAGTAAATTTGGATGCGTAGTTCCTACTATAATGCTAGAATACCCACTCTGGATCAGTCTGTTGCTGAAAGTTTTTGCTGTAGCAGAAAAAGTACAAAATAAAAAAACCCAAGTCTTGTCTTCCTTTCTAGATGCTATTTCTCAGATCTGGTTTGCCACTGAGGAGTTATTTAGCCTATAGAAAAGAAGCTTAAATTATTTGTTACATATACATAGATTAGATATATATGTATATATATGTGTGTGTATATATATACACACATATGCACATATATATATGCGCGCACACACACACATACCCATACATACACATTGTCCACATCTTAAATATTATTAATAGTGAATGTGATCCATTTCCACTAAGAACAGAACCAAAAAGAAATGGAGCAGGAGGCTTTTGAGTTACCTATTTGGGAGAAATTCCTAACTATAAATGGCAATGTAATAAATATATTCTCACAGGTGGGTCTATAGAATTTCTGTTATTGGAGAATTTAAAAAATTAGGATATAAAATTGTCTGCTAGGATAGTTTAGATAGTAGGTATTTAGGTGGTAGAGAAGGGAGAGGACTGTATTGGAAAAAAAGATTTGAAGTTAATAAACCAGGGACTCTAATCCTGGCTCTGTGGTTTATAACTGTATGTCTTTAGTAACTTACTTTCCCCTCTTGAGCCTCAGTGTCATCATCCAAAAAGTGAGGGTTTTGAAATCAATGGTTTTTAATATCCTTGCTAGCTCTGGCATCCTATGAGTCTGGGTGCCTACAGATTAACAAGATAGGCTCACAAGGTTCCTTCCGGCACTGAAATTCTGTTCTTCTACTGCATTTGAAATGCAATATAGTTCAGTTCCATTCATTCATTCCCCCTCATTCAAACAACTAGGCCAAGAACTCTGAAATGATTTATGTTCACTCCTAGTCTATCTCTATAAGGGGGCAGGGGCAGGCATGGAGTCTCAGGAGTTGACTTTTCCATCCCCTCTGCTTGGCATTCTATCCTTCACCCCTGCCAAAGATGGCAATATTCATGCAAAGGTATTTGTAGTTTTTTCACTGGGTGTCTGACAGCGGATTTTTCCTTGTGACAGTAGAAAAGGGAGAGCTTTTCTTGTCACCTAATGCAGGGCTGTGGTCCTTCTCACTGAGCTCAGTGACATTTTCTAGGAAGGGTGAAAATAATCAACTCCAGCTCTCATCACCACCTGCTGGTAGTAAGTTTTGTTTTAATGCCACCTACTGCTGCACCCAAAGAAAACACATTGGCTTGGGAGGGAACCAATGGTAGCTAAATGGAGTCTATACCATCTCATAAATCTTAAGTCATGGCCAACTATTCTGAATAATATCTTTACTGCTGTTCGATCCCATGGGGTGTTTTTACCATTTGTAAGTGGATTCAGTGGGATCCAGTGGGATGCTGATATTGGACAACCTGATTCCAAAAATACCTGGATCTGCTTAAGTGATAAGGACCAGACAGTAGATTTAATTTCATTTGCAACATCTCTGCTTCAGTACTGAATGTAATTTTTACAAGGTCCTTGGTATAGGGAGGAAGATTACAGAAAGGGAAACCACTGAAGACAAATTTCTCCTATTATAAAGGTATCACAGGCTGATTCAGTCTAGGTAGAGACTGAGTTGTCGACATGCCTCACTGTGAATCTAATTTGTGTACATTCTAGGACAGTCCTCAAGAACACCAAGTAATAACAATCCCTTGAAGGGTTAAGCTCTTTATCAGTGTTCCATGCAGGATTCAGAGCTGCTGGTGATGTGAATATATGGCTCTGTAGCAATTTGTATTTCCATGTCAGAGGAGGCTCTACCACAGTGGTGTATAGAGTTATCCTTAAGATACAGTGAAGCAGGAATCACTCCAGGCCTGTGCTCTGTGGTCCCAGCATCAGCAGGTGAAGCTGGCCATATTGTATATTATTGTTATTGGCAATTAGCAGTTATTTACTTCTCTTTTTATTCTTATATCTCCCTCAATCTCCTTATTACTCCCAATGACATTTTAAAAAATGCATCTACCTTGTCACTGCTGTCCTTGATGTATAGGCAGAAGCTCCATCAAGCAAAGCTGCCCTCGGTGCCGTGTTAATCAGATTCATCCATTTAAAAATATTAGGTGGAAGAGATAAGATCAGTCCCACAAAGTTCATTACCTTAGGCCCTATTCCTATCCCCTACCCCACCCACAATGGGCATCTCTGTTGCCTAAGATTAGTCCTCCCAAAACATAGTGCTCATAATGGTCTGTGATAAAGCCTCGTTCAGCAAGTTAATAAGAACCCTTGGTTTCTTTGGCTGCCGTGGAGTATTTGCTCTAATGCTGAAAATAAGTAAACAGCACTTGCTTCACTGAGCCACAGCTGCTGGATGGCTTGGGGAGAGTCCAAATATATGTAATTGGTTGTCTCCCTTAGGGTGGCAACATTTGGAGGCCCAGATGATGAATGGACTCTCCCACTGCAGAAGACATTCATGCAAATGATGACATTCATCCAAACAAACCTGGCACCACAGGATAAGAGGCAGGACTAGAGAGGGCTGTTGCATACCATCTAAGTGCCAAGAAGGGCAGGTGGTCTCCCCACCCACCCCCAGTCATCTAGGACCAACCTCAGATTCTCAAAGCAGAGACTTTCAAAGCAGAGACTCTCAAAGCAGCACTTCACACACAATACCATGATTTTAACTCTCTATCAGCCGGACTGATAACCAACTGCTACGCACTGATATGGCTACTCAATTGTGAAAATATTGAAACATTTCCATACCAGTTGGTAAATAGCTGTCACTCCAGCTGTTCCTTCTACGACATACCCAGACCTCCTCACAATCCAGCAAGTAAAGGGTAACATCTGGAACAGCTGGTAGAATCTAGGACCCTGCTCCAGCACCATAACTGGCCTATATTTGGATTGACTAGTTTCTTAAACAGTCTGAATATCACTATAGTAGGCAAAACCCTAAAATGCTCCCCCTAGATTTCCCACTCTAATAATCAAGACTATTAATATGAAGAGATACCACAATTGTGATTACGTTGTATTATGTGGCAAAAGGGATTCTGCAGATGTAATTGAGGTTAGTATTCAGGGAGATTATCCAGGTAGGCCTAATCTAATCACATAAGTCTTAGGAGCAGAGTTTTCTCCAACTGGTAGCAGAAGGGAATGTCAGTGTATTAGTCTGTTCTCATGCTGCTATGAAGAAATACCAGAGACTCGGTCATTTATAAAGAAAGGAGTTTTAATTGACTTACAGTTCCACATGGCTGGGGATGCTTCATTAATCTTATAATCATGGCAGAAAGAAAAGCACGCAGGTCTTACATGGTGGCAGGTGAGAGAGAGTGAGAGGGAAGCGGGAAGAGCCCCTTATAAAACCATCAGATCTCATGAGAACTCACTATCATGAAAGCAGCATGGGGGAACTTCCCCCATGATCTAATCACCCCCCAGGAGGTTCCTCCCCCAACATGTGGGGATTATAACTTGGATTGTAATTCAAGATGAGATTTTGGGTGGGGACACAGTCAAACCATATCATTCCATCCCTGGCCTCTCCCAAATCTCATGTCCTTACATTTTAAAACACAATCATCCCTTTCCAACAGTCCCCCAAAGTCTTAACTAATTCCAGCATTAACCAAAAGTCTAAGTTCAAAGTTTCATCTGAGACAAGGCAAGTCCCTTCTGCCTACGAGCTTGTAAAATAAAAAAAACAAGTTAGTTACTTCCTAGATATAATGGAGTTACAGGCATTGGGTAAATACACCCATTCCAAATGGGAGAAATTGGCCAAAACAAAGGGGCTACAGGCCCCATGCAAGTCCAAAATCCAATAGGGCAGTCATTAAACCTTAGCATTTCAAAATGATCTCCTTTGACTCCATGTCTCACATTCAGGTTACAATGATGCAAGTGGTGGGCTCCCATGGCCTTGGGCAGCTCCACTTCTGTGGTTTTGCAGGGTACAGCCCCCTCATCCTGGCTGCTTTCACAGACTGGTGTCGAGTGTCTGTGGCTTCTCCAGGTACATGGTGCAAGCTGTCAGTGGATTTACCATTCTGGGGTCTGGAGGATAGTGGCCCTATTCTCACAGCTCTACTAGGCAGTGCCCCAATGGGGACTCTATGTGGGGGCTCCCACCCCACATTTCCCTTCTGCACTGCCCTAGCAGAGGATCTCCATGAGGGCTCTGCCCCTGCAACACACCTCTGCCTGGACATTCAGGTATTTCCATGAATCATCTGATATCTAGGTGGAGGTTCCCAAACCTCAGTTCTTGTCTTCTGCCCACCTGTAGGACCAACACCACATGGAAGCTGCCAAGGGTTGGGGCTTGTACCCTCTAAAGCCATAGCCCAAGCTGCACCTTTTAGCCATGGCTGGATCAGTTGGAAAACAGGGCACCAAGCCCTTAGGCTGCACACAGCAAAGGGGTCCCTGGGCCCAGCCCAGGAAACCATTTTTCCCTCCTAGGCCTCTGGGCCTGTGATGGAAGGGACTTCTGTGAAGGTCTCTGAAATGCCCTGGAGACATTTCCCCCCATTATCTTAGTGATTAACATTCGCTTCCTCATTACTTATGCAAATTTCTCGAGCTAGCTTGAATTTCTCCCCAGAAAATAAGTTTTTCTTTTCTCTCACATTTTCAGGCTGCAAATTTTCCAAACTTTTTTTTTTTTTTTTTTGAGATGGAGTCTCACACTGTCACCCAGGCTGGAGTGCAGTGGCATGATCTCAGCTCACTGCAACCTCTGCCTCCCGGGTTCAACCAATTCTCCTACCTCAGCCTCCTGAGTAGCTGAGATTACAGGCGCCTTCCACCATGCTTGGCTCATTTTTGTATTTTTAGTAGAGACGGGGTTTCACTATGTTGGCCAGGCTGGTCTCGAACGCCTGACCTCGTGATCCACCCTCCTTGGTCTCCCAAAGTGCTGGGATTACAGGTGTCAGCCACTGTGCCCAGCCCAAACTTTTATGCTCTGCTTCCTACTGAATGCTTTGCTGCTTAGAAATTTCTTCTGCTGGATACCCTAAATCATATCTCTCAAGTTCAAAGTTCCACAGATCTCTAGGGCAGGGGGCAAAATGCCACCAGTCTCTTTGCTAAAGCAAAGCAAGAGTCACCTTTATTCCAGTTCCAAATAAGTTCCTCATCTCAGCCTAGACTTCATTGTCCATATCGCTATCAGCATTTTGGTCAAAGCCATTCAACACGTCTCTAGGAAGTTCCAAACTTTCCCACAGTCTCCTGTCTTCTGAGCCCTCCAAGTATTTAAGAAGTTTCAAACTTTCCCACATTTTCCTTTCTTCTTCTGAGCCCTCCAAACTGTTCCAACCTCTGCTCATTACCCAGTTCCAAAGCTGCTTTCATATTCTCAGGTATCTTTACAGCAGCGCCCCACTCTTGGTATGAATTTACTATATTAGTTCATTCTCACGTTGCTATGAAGAAATACCCAAGACCGGGTAATTTATAAGGAAAAGAGGTTTAATTGACTCACAGTTCTGCATGGCTGGGAGGCCTCAGGAAACTTACAATCATGGCAGAAGCCACCTCTTCACAGGGCAGCAGGAGAGAGAATGAGTGCCAACAGGGGAAATACCAGATGCTTATAAAATCATCAGATCTCATGAGAACTCATTCACTATCATAAGAACAGCATGGGGGAAACTGCCCCCATGATTCAATTACCTCCCACTGGATTCCTCCCATGACACATGGGGATTATGGGGATTATAATTCAATATGAGATTTGGGTGGGGACACAGCCAAACCATATCAGTCAGCAATCTGAAGCACAAGGAAGATTTGATGTGCATTGCTGGCTTGAAGATGGAGTGGGGCAAGTAGTAAGAAATTCAGGCAGTGTGCAGGAGATGAAAGAGGGCCCAAGCTCTCACTATAGAAATGAATTCTGTAAACAACACATATGAACTTGGAAGCAAATTCTTCTCCAGAGCCTCCAGATAAGAGCTCAGCCACATTAAGACCTTAACTTCAGCCTTGTGAAGGCCAGTATGACTGGAGTGGAGTAACCAAGGGAGGAGAGGGAAGTAGGAGATGGAGTCAGAGAAGTAATGGGAGTGAGTGACAGATCACCTAGGGCCTCATGGACCATTGGAAGGATTTGGGCTTCTATTCTAAACATGATAGGGACCCATGGGAGGGTTTTGAGCAGAAGAGGTACATGATCTAACTTGTAGTTTAGTAAGATTGCTGTGTCTGATTGGGAATAGACTAGAGTGGGATAGGGGCAAAGACAGAGAGACCAATTATGAGACCATTGCACTAACCCAGACAAAAGCTGGTGGTGGTTTTGGCCAGGTTGGTCATGATGGCAGCAATGAGAAGTGGTCAGATTCTGGATATATTTTGAACTAGATCAGATGTGAAGTGTGAGCAAAAGAGAGTAGTGAAGAATGTCATCCAGGTTTTTTGGTCTGAGTAACTGGAAGGGTGGAGTTGTTCATTACTGAGATGGGGAAGAGTAGGAAAGGAGCAGGCCTGGTGGGGGAAGGAGGTGAAACAAAGATCCAGAGTTGACTTTTAGACATGTGGAATTGGAGATGCCTATTAGACATCCAGATAGAGGCATTGGGTAGGCAGTTGTCTATAGGTCTAGAGGAGAGTTCCAGGCTGGCAATAGAGATTTGAGAGTTACCAACATATGTGTAGTATCTAAAGCTATGGAACTAGATGAGATCACTAAGGGAGTGAGTGTGGAGAGAAAAGAAAAGAGATCTGAAAATGAAGTCTGGGGCACTCCGATATTTAGAGGTTGGAAAAATGAGGATGGATTATCCAAAGAGACTGAGAAAGAACAGCCAGAGAGATGGGAGAAAAAATCAAGATAATGTGCTATATTATAATACAATATTATTCCCAATATGCTAATAAGTCATATGCTAGTAAGTGGTACTGTCTGGATTTAAATTGAGGTAGTCTAACCCCAAGACCCATGCACAGAACCTCTACACTATCATGTCAACACTTACCTTGAGATCAAGAAGCACCTGAAATGCACTTTCACTACAAGGGCCCTAACAGACCTTCTTTCCTTTCCTCATTTTATCACAACTCTGAACTGTTCAGTCTCCTTGTCCTATCAGTTCCAGGGACAAAAGGGCTCATTATAATCCTGAGGGGATGAAGAGCCCAATATCTGCCCTAATTTCTTCCAGGATAAGAATCACTGATGCTTCATCGACATACCTATTGTCTGTATCTCAGCTCCCAAGAGCCATCTCTTAAGAAAACAGAACAAAACGTAAACCCTGCCACCTTTCATTTCCACTAAACAGTCCAAACCATGGAAGCTATAGTAAGTCTAAGGAATAGTGTAGTCTCTATTCAGGTGAAGGAGTTGCTCAATTCAAGCTGTAGGAATAGCATGACATTGGAGCAAAGCCATTTCAAATTTTAATAACTGTCTCTTCCCTTTGGGATACCCTCAAGCAATCTAGGTATTTTTCTCATCTCAGCTTGTGCTTTTCCCTGTTGCCAAACCATTGTCTGGAATCTGATCAAGGGTTGCTACATTTAACTGAGGAGAAAGAAAACATTCAGAACTATGGAGGACATTTTAATAGTGCCCTCCTCCCTTGGGTAATGTGGAATCTATGAACACCTGCTGATAATCTCATTTCAGTCAACAATTTACATTTTCTGATAGATTCTGTAAGAGTTACAAGAGCTAGGTGCTGTAAGTGGTATAAAGGGAAAGACACAGTTGATACCATTAGGGAACTTGTAGTTTAGAGGGAAAAGTCTGACATGAGTAAAACAACAATAGCACTATTATCACGAGAATAGTAGCAGTGATTTCAGACAGCATGGGCTCAAGAGTAGTCAAACTGCCTGGATTTGAAACCTGGAGAGCCACTTACTGTGGTTTTGGGCAACTT
Organism: Theropithecus gelada; assembly: GCF_003255815.1. Lineage (NCBI taxonomy): Eukaryota > Metazoa > Chordata > Mammalia > Primates > Cercopithecidae > Theropithecus > Theropithecus gelada. The sequence continues at coordinate 109,733,893 of NC_037689.1, read as the reverse complement.
GACCTCTTTCTGCCTCATTTGACTTCTCTGTAAAATAGAGAAGATAACCAGGTTTTTCATTTGCTGCTTACTCTCAGGCCTATTCCCTGCCTGTTTCTTGTATCAAGAAACATTCCTCACAATCCTTTGCCCTTTGGTGTCTGAGCAGATTCAACCAATCAGATGGTAGGAGGAAGGGAGAAGCTAGAGTGTTTCTTCCCCATCCCATCCTCACTTATTTCGGTGCCTCCAGCAGCAGCTGTAGCTCCTCTGGGGCTCACCTCCAAATACCACCAGCCATCTCCTCCCTACTTGGCCCTAGCTTTTCAGTGACGCACCATCTTGGCTCAAGCTCCAGCCAGAGTGCACTAGTCTTGGATCTAAGAACACTACCTCTTCCTGTTGACCCTCAAATTCCAAAGATAAGAGGGGCTTCCTGTTGTTGCTAATCTCTAAGTTGCCTTACTATTCCCTTTTTAACTTGTCAACTCTTACATGTAACCAATCCCTGCATTAAATCTTGATTTGAAAGTCCTAGCGTGGGCCGGGTGCAGTGGCTCATGCCTGTAATCTCAGTACTTTGGGAGGCCGAGGTAGGTGGATCACTTGAGACCAGGAATTTGAATTCGAGACAAGCCTGGCCAATGTGGTGAAACCCCGTCTCTACAAAAAATACAAAATGAGCTGGGTGTGGTGGTGCATGCCTGTAGTCCCAGCTACCCAGGAGACTGAGGCACAAGAATCGCTTGAACCCAGGAGGTGGAGGTTGCAGTGAGCTGAGATTGTGCCACTGCATTCCAGCCTGAGTGACAGAGCAAGACTCTGTCGAAGAAAGAATGAAAAAGAGAAAGAAAGAAAAAAGAAAGAAAAAGAGAGAGCGAGAGAGAGAAAGAAAGAAAGAAAGAAAGAAAGAAAGAAAGAAAGAAAGAAAGAAAGAAAGAAGAGAAGAGGAGAAGAGAAGAGAAGAGAAGAGAAGAGAAGAGAAAAGAAAAAACAAAATGAATCAAAGTCCTAGAGTGATTTCTGTTTGCCTGGCTGCACCCCAACCAACACATATCTGATTGAATCATTGTGAAGTACATTTAGGAAGTACAAATTGAATCGAGCCTCGACGAATCAGTCAAATTTGGAAAGACAGAAAAGTAGGGACGTGGTATCAGATTTCATTTTTGGCAAGGAAATAGCTTGCACAGCAGGGGGGATTGGCCTAGTGTTTATTAAAGGCAGTAACACTATAAGGATTGGCTTCAATCTTCTCTGACTCCCATACTTTAATTCCCCAGGAAAGTATCTTTTCAATAGGCAGTGAAGTCCCCCCTGCCCCAAAAATGAGGAGAAGCAAATACAGTAGTCGCATCTTTAGGAACTGCATGACAAAGTGCAGAGTCTATCTTTAGAAAAATAACACAAGGAGATGAGGTACGTTTGTGTCTTCCCACATCCCAACTCTGGGTCCTCACATTGCTGTCTACCTGGCTTAGCACAGAACCCTAGACTGCCTGACCTGGAAAAGCCCCAGGCACCTCCTCTAGGCCCAAACTGTGCTCTTTCTCATTCACTAAGGTTTAAAGAAGTCAGTAAATATGAATGTAAGAAATAATAATATCTAGCATATAGACAAGCCTTTATTAAATGCCAGGCACTAAGTGCTTTCTATTACTATTATAACTACTATTAATAACTACCATTTCTTAAGCATTTATGTGCCAAACACTACACACAACACTTTGTACATATTATCTCATTAAATTCTCACACCAATTTTATAAGATAGGTACTGTTATTAACTACATTCTATGGGTAAGGAAACTGAGGCACAGAGATAAAAGTGACTTGCCCCAGGGTACACTTTTTTTTTTTTTTTTTTTTTGAGACAGGGTCTTGCTCTGTTACCCAGGCTGGAATGCAATGGCATGATCTCAGCTCTCTGAAACCTCCACTTCCCATCTCAAGCAATCCTCCAGCCTCAGCCCTCCGAGTAGCTGGGACCACAGGTGCAAGCCACCATGCCCAGCTCATTTTCGTATTTTTTGTAAAGATGGGGTTTCACCGTATTGTGCAGTCTGGTCTCAAACTCCTGAGCTCAAGCGATCCAACCGCCTCATCCTCCCAAAGTGCTAGGATTACAGGCATGAGCCACCACTCCCTGCCAAGGGCACACTCTTAATAAGGTCTGTCTGAACCGAAGTAACAAAGATATCTCACTTTCTCCTTTCCTGCCAGCATCTCAAGCTCCCAGGCCCTGATACACAAACCACACCAGACCCCTGCCCCATCTCAGACTTCCCTGGCTTCACCCTTCCCCTTGGTTGACTAACTTGCTGACTGTTCCCTAGGTTCTAACCAGAAGGATCCTTTAAGGAGCCTTTCCCTTGGTTCTGGACACAAAGCGACTTATTTCCTAAGCTGAGATCCCCTATCACCACCCCCAACACACACCAACTAGCTCTCTTTTTCTCCTTTAGTGTGTCCAGCAGACTTCACACATCCAGTTTCTTCTCAACTCTGCCCATGATACTTCCAGCCTCCCCAAATGAGCAAGCAGACAACCACAGCCACAGGGAGTAAATGGGTCAGCACTACCAAGCTCAGTCGCGTGACAAAAATTCCTCATTGAACTAACACATCCTGCCTTGAGACATCTCAGCCCCATTCTTTGCCAGACAGCTCTTTGCATGCCTAAAGCCTCTCTTGACATTATACTCACACCAGTAAATGGACTGTACAATATCCAGCTTCAGGGAAGGAGGGAGGAGCATTGTCTCTGCAAACGCTGCAGGGGGCACCAAAGGCTGACTTTTCAGACAGACCTACCCATCCTGCCCGGGCCTGGCCCTCCCCCTGGTGGTCTGAGACAGCAACAGATTTCTTGGTCATTGTGCATCAATGCCTGCTCCTGATTTTGTCAGCAAGCTGTCTGAGAGGCTGAGAGCTCTTTGCCACAAAATTCTCAGGGTATACTTTAGCAGGTCTGTGCCAAGCAGCAATCTCTGCTTCCAACAGCAGCAACATCCTTTGATACTTGCTTCTACCTGCTAATGATTTTGGTGACTGACAAAGATGCAAGTGGAAATGGGATGAGGACAAATGAAAGGATATAGATTTTCTTTTCCTGTCCTAAAAGGCAACAAAACAGGGCAGATATGTGAGCTACTCCTCTGGATCCCAGACTCAGATGAACATCAGGAACATTGGTAATTGTCATGAAGACTATCTTGAGTAACTCAGAGACAAGACCAACAATGCCAGTGACAGAAAGGTTCCAGTGCCCCCCCAAAAAATACCTATCCCCATCTGCTGGCTGATGTCCCTTACTCTTTCATTCATTCACTTAACAATAAATTAAAAATTGAATAAATATCTATTGTATGGATACATAAGTAAACTTAATAACTTAATAAACATATGTATTGAGGCACTACTATGTGCCACACTACATTCTTGGCAGTGGAGATACAATAGGGTGGTAGGTGAACAAGATAGAGTGGGTCCCTGTTCTCATGGAGTCCACATGGACTCTCCAATCATGGGACCACAGTTTCAAATTTCACTAGTTGCATTTTGCTTCTTTACCTTAAGGCTGCCCTTAACCTTTTATGGGTCACAGATTCCTTTGACAATCTGATGAACATGAACAAGAAAAAAGCATATATTAGCAAACATACATAAAGTTTAGCATCTCAAAGGGTTTACAAGCATCCTCTCACTATCATCCAGAAATTCCTAACCTTAAGATTTGTCCTCAGTTATAATGCAAATATGCTTTGAGCTATTAGTAGGTCGCTTAGGACTCAATGTAAATGAGTATGTCCAATCCCTTATTGAGATCAGGTTTTCCTATGTGGCCAAGTAAGTGAGAGGTACCATAAGGGAAATGTGCCTGAGGAATACTGAGGAGGGGACAACAAGAAGAAAAAGAGATTGGAGGCACTGAAGGAAAATGTCACCATCATCACATTTTTGCAAAGAATCAGGTCTGCGTAGTAGTCCCCAAGTCAAAGGTACCTTTGGCCTTTACATAAAATAACAATTACCCATGGACATTCCTGAGATAAAAACGACTGTGTTTTTATTTCAAAAAATATCAGAGTTGAGGTTCAGAAAGTATTGTTCTTTGTGGTGTTCCTGGACCACTGTCCACAACACTCTGAAGGGTCGTGCCAACAAAAGGGTACCCCTGAACCTAAAACAAAAGTTAAAAAATAAAGAATTCATCCTTGTGGGATACTTAGGCTTCCTACTTAAATTGGTCTCTGAATGTTCTCTTCATAGGATACAAACAACATCTGTAGACAAGTCAAATGTCCATGGCCCAAAGGTCATTGTCTGAGGGTGTGGTTCTTTTTGGCTTCTGCCTTTTCCCCATAATCCTTGTTCTGGGCACCAGGAATCATTTGACTAGAAAGCTAAGAGATACAAACTTTATTTATTTCTGAGAAACTTGAGGTGTAAAAACTAAATGTGAGTTCTGAGTTATTAATATTAATAAGGCCCTTTCTCTTCCTGTGGTCACTGCAGCCCTGTGCCAGAGCCTGGCTCATTGTAAGAAGCAGATGGGCAAGGAGGTGTCCTTTAGCTGTAACAGAGAGGTCAGAATACTCAGTGGAGCATCAAAGATTACAACCCACTGCATTACCCTGCATTTTACTTGAGATCTGACAGCAGAATTACGTTATCTCAGCTGTCAAGGTAAATCTGCTTTTCTTTAAAAGACGAAATAGAAAAAAAATCTAAGTAAAAATGTGGCAGGGGAAAGTCATTGTATTTCTCTCTTTTCTCACAGAATTTTGCTTTTTCCTCTCTTTTGTTCTGTATCCCAATTTCCCCCTGGGTATTTGAACTTACAGAATTCCTGGGCCTATAAAATTGTGAGCTAATCACAAAAACATGTCAAGGAATGTATTTATCTTAAAGTCCTTCCTACTAAATGTAGCATATCAGGAGTTTCCCAGAACATAAGGAAAGGCCTCCTCATTCATTAGGAAATCAACACCAATTATTAAAGAAGGTTTGGACTAGTGTCATTAGAAACATCTCAACTGATTCCATCAGAGCTCCCACTGCCCTGGCCCTAAAGATTCTTGGGGGTATATAGAGAAGTTTCCATTGCCCAATGGATATTCTAGGAGGTTATACCATAGGGTTTTTCTCTTAATACCTTATTTCATATATTTCATGCAAGAACACTAATCAACTCAGTGATATTTCATGCTGAAATCTCTCCACCCTTAACCAGGATACACTTTCTGGCACATAGTAGGCTTTCATTTAATATTTATTGAATAAATGGACAACTTAATTAATTGCTAATGCATAAGACTTCCAGGAATATTTTAAAATGAAGACAGAGCAACTGACAAAGCTGACTTAAGTTTATTGTCTTCTTGTTCAGAGGTTAGCAAATGTTGTCTGTAAAGGGCCAGATGGTGAGCGTCTTAGGCTTTGTGGACTCTGTCTGAACTACCCATTGTAACACAAAATCGGTCATAGGCGGTACAGAAACGAATGGGCATGGCTATGTGCCAATAAAAAATGTACTTATTGACATTGAAATTTGAAATTCATATAATTTCAAGTATCAAAAATATTATTTTAATTTTTTCAATCACTTAATAATGTAAAAAATCATTCTTAGCTCATGGGCAATACAAAACCAGGTGGCAGTCCATATTTGGCCTGCAAGCCATAGTTTACCCCCTCCTACTGTAGTTGCTTCAAAATGTGTCTATTTTCAACCTTTGAGAACTAAAGCTCTGTGAAGACATGGGCTCTGCTTTAGGTTTTCTCTATATTTCTCTGGTGCCTGGTAAAATATGGAACATATAGTAGATGCTTAATAAATACCTTTTCACGGATTGATAAGGAAAATGTTGGGGAAATCTCTGATCTATAGTTTGTCAACTATGTTAAAAAATACATGATGTCAATTTATATCCACGGCAAGTACTTAATGTTTAGAGATCAATAAATTTCTATGGCAGTGGGTAGGGGCATTATCTAATGGAAAGAAAATCTACCTAGATGATGGATTTTATAATTATAGTCAATACAGTGCTTTATACTTTCCAAAGCACAATTGCATAACATATTCTCTTATTGGATCCTCACAAGAGCTCTATGAAAGTAGGCACTATTATCTGAATGTTACAGATGAGGCAACCGGCTTCCAGAGATTGAGACTTGCCTGGGGTTTCATGCCAGATGTGTTTGTTCATTCAATCATTCTTTCCATAAGAACTTGTAAGTCTGCTATGTGCAAGGAAGTAGGTGAGAGGGAACTCAGGTATAGTGACCCCTGAGGTGATTTTTAGAAGCTATCTGTAAGATGGAAGTATGGCTTGGGAAGTTAAAAGTTAGCTCCTGATAAGTGAGGTAGGAAGTTAGAAAACACACATTATGACTATCTGAGTACATGATACTGGTAACAATTCCAGCTGGGGACAGACCTGCAGCTTTTCCCATGTCCCAAGTGATAAGGCATACCTCTATCTTCATCCAGGCTCAGAAATAGAAGTTCTGATTGGCTTAGTTCCAGTTATTTCTGAAAACTGCAGGTTAAACTCAGCAAAAACCACCATTCTCACCACATTATGGTAAATGTTCCCTCACTCCCCAACCGAAAGACACAGGCCAAAAGAATGATCTGTGCCTCCTTGACTCAAGGCTTAATTTACATCTCTGGAGACGCCCAGTAAAGGTGACAAGCAGTTCAATGGGATTCAGGAATCCCACATCTGCTAGAATGTGCTCCCAAAATTGTGCAGTATATGACCTGCACAGCTGAATGCAGGATCTCTAAAGGGTCACTTCTGAAGCAGAAAAAGCTGCTTTTTTCTGCAGGAAACATAAGCAAAAGAGAAACCTGGGCAGTCAAAGACCTGGCTGAGTATATACAGGGATATGTTCTTCAAAATTTCAAGGCCCTGATCAGGCTCTGTTTCTGTTTCTACACATTTTGTGGGAACCTTCCTGATGCTGGTGCACTTCCCAAAAAGAAAGTATATCTCAGTGGTTAAGAACTTGGCATCCAGAGTCTGCCCCATCCAGATTTGAGTTGTAGTCCACCAGTTTCTAGCTGTACATTCTTAGACAAATTTCTTCACTTTGGTGAGCCTGTTTCCAAATCTATAAAATGGAAACAGTAATGGAACCCATCTCATCAAGCAGTTATTAAGATTTAATGATATGCTTGAAAAGTAGCCAGGCACGGTGGCTCACACCTGTAATACCAGCACTTTGGTAGGCTGAGGCGGGTGGATCACCTGAGATTGGGAGTGCGAGACCAGCCTGACCAACATGGAGAAACCCCGTCTCTACTAAAAATACAAAAATTAGCTGGGCGTGGTGGTGTGCACCTGTAATCCCAGCTACTCAGGAGGCTGAGGGAAGAGAATCGCTAGAACCCGGGAGGCGGAGGTTGCAGTGAGCCACAATCGTGCCACTGTACTCCAGCCTGGCGACAGAGCGAGACTGTGTCAAAAAAAAAAAAAAGAAGAAGAAAAGAAAAGAAAAAAAGTGGTTGGTAATATTGCTGATGCTACCCTCAGTTTCATATCTGCCTTTAGGTCTTTAATTAATTTCTTCTACAAATTTGATTGTACATCTACTTTGTGCCAGGCTCTAGGACTGACCTCTAGGACTACAATAGTGAACAAGACAAAGTCTCTAACCTCAGTGGACTTTGATTCTACTGGGGTAGCCTAAGAATAGGCAAATAGAGAGGAATCAATTAATAATTATTTATTTGCAATGATTGGTATGAGAAAAAAATAGAATAATAGAGAAGTACACTTTAAGTTGGTTGCTCAGGGAAGGTCTCTTTGAGAAGGTGATACTTGAGCTGAGAACTGATGGATGAAAATGAGCCAGCTCTATGTTCCTGTTTAGGAAAAAAATAATTGAAATATATGAGGCAAAAATCTCCCCCCAGTTGCTGTCCTTTTATCCAGGCCTTTAGGCCTCCAGTCATTTTAAGGAGGTTCTGAGGGAGTCAAGCCTTGAGTTGCAGTTTTACTGGGGAAATGATAGAGGGCAGAAGGAGCATTTGTTCGGTGGGTATTGGTGTGCCCATACCAAAGCGCAGAAAGGTTGGCAGGAGAGTGAAGACCAGACACAGGTGTTTGGGAGCGAGGACACAAGAAGTTCAAGCTAGCTGGCACTTCTGATGTGAAGTGGGATGTGGCAGGATGCTAAAGAGAGACTAATCTCTCCAGTTGTTATCCCACTGAATTCTGTGAGGATACTCCGGTCCAGGCAGTAACCCCATAGATAGGAAACGAAGTAAGTAGCAGATGTGCATGAAAGCAGATCGATTCTAGATCTGCTTTATCATTGACTAGATCTGTGACCCTAGAGAGGTAACTTCTGTCTCCAGCACCTCAGTTGCCATATCTGTGCAAGGTAACAACTTCATAGGGTTTCCCGCCGACTTCATAGTTCACAGGGTGGGTGTACAAATCAGATAAGAGGCCGGGCGCAGTGGCTCACACTTGTAATCCCAGCACTTTGGGAGGCCGAGGCGGGCGGATCACGAGGTCAGGAGTTGGAGACCAGCCTGGCCAACACAGTGAAAACCCCGTTTCTACTAAAAACACAAAACTTAGCTGGGTGTGGTGGCGGGCGCCTGTAATCCCAGCTACTCAGGAGGTTGAGGCAGGAGAATTGCTTGAACCTTGGAGGCAGAGGTTGCAGTGAGCCAAGATGGCGCCCCTGCACTCCAGCCTGGGTGACGGAGCTAGATTTTGTCTCAAAAAAAAAAAAAAAAAAAATCAGATAAGAGAAAGTATGTGAATGTGCTAGGAAAAACATAAAACTCTAGACAAATGTGAGGTACTGGCTGTCTAGTGTCCCTTTCCCACTGATAGGCTGACAGGTGAAACACTTGGCATTTCATTTTCTGGTCCATCTGTTTGAGATTGGCCAGAAAGCCCTTATGTAGAGAAGACAGTAGCCCCAGAAAGTCCAGAAAGAGTCCCATCCCATGGTGGCAAGCACCACTTCTAAGGATGTAGGGAAGATTCTTCCACTATGTGAGCTCAGAGGGCCCTGCGAGGCCATTATTTCCTTTGAGTACCACCTGAGATATCACAAGAATTGTCTCTGCAGTGATAAACTGGAGACTTAAAGGAAGTAACATGTTTATTTACAAGTCTCAACTATAATATACATATTTTATATTACCCAGAGGCCTCCATGGTGCTGTTCTTTCTGACCATACATAAGGCACCCTGCTCTCAACTTCTCCCTCCATCCTACTCCATTAAGGCCCCACCTTCCTTCCATAACAATGGAGAGGGATGGCATCTCTTTCTTAGAGCCACATTTTGACAGTTCCAGCCTCCAACTACCTTGAACTTTTTTTTTCCCTTCTCCCCTCACCATTACCCCACTTTGTGGTAGGACAGGGAGGACAGGAACAGGAGAAACATTGAAACTGACAAGATGACTACAGAGAAGGTACGGGAAACTGAAGAAGCCCTGCAACTCTACTGCTTGAGGTTGATTACATGAGAAATCGTGAATTTTAAAACTGCCCAAATTTCATTCTGACTTTCAGAAAGTAAATGACTTTGTTGAAGGCAACAGAGGGGTCAGAGGTTAGATCACAGATGAAGGAATCCTGGGGATTCTGTGCTCTCACCAATTTGCTTGCAACTTTTCCTGCCACATCCCTTGGAATCAGAGAGGGAAAGATAACTAAGGCCCATTGTTTATGGCCTGTATTGTTTTTATGAGTACACATGTGTTCTATATACTAAATGCTCTTGGTTGGTGATAGTCTCTCTAAATAAAGTCCAGTGATGACTGTGAAGACCTTGCAGGACCATTTTAAAAGATGAAAAGGAGATCCCTGTGCTGTCTCAGGGACCCAATACACCGGATCGATTGCAATTGTCTTTTGTTCTGCCACTTTTACTGTTACCCATGCAAGGCAGCCTGCTGGCTTTCCATTAGAAAGACCAGAGAGTGCCAAGCCTAAATAACTACTAAATATCCTTTCTATCCCTGCTCCCTCCCTCTCTCATTCATTAGTTAAAAGGCCATTTCTTTGGGTTGTATTGTGCACACATTAGGAAAAGCTGGGGAGACTACTGGTTGTTTATTCTGTCTTTGTTCCTCCTTCTCCTCACTATCTTCTTTCCATAGCAGCCTGATAAACTAACTTCATTCATTTTGCTATATGGTCTGATAACATTATCACCAGGGAGGCACAAATTATACCTACTCTGCAGTGTCCTGTGTTCTATCAACAGAGAGACGGAAGATGACATAGACAGGCGAAAAGAGGGACAGGTGGAAAGGAGGAAGAGTTGCTGGTTAGCTGCTTTGCCCTGCTGAATATATACATACACACACACACACACACACGTTTATATATATATATATATATATATATTTTTTTTTTTTTTGAGAGTGTCACTCTGCCTCCCAGGCTGGAGTGCAGTGGTGCGATCTTGGCTCACTGCAACCTCTGCCTTCTGAGTTAAAGCAATTCGCCTGCCTCAACCTCCCAAGTAGCTAGGATTACAGGCGCGTGCCACCAAGCCTGGCTAATTTTTGTATTTTTAGTAGAGACGGGGTTTCACCGTGTTGGTCAGGTGAAACTCTGACTCAAGTGATCCACCTACCTCGGCTTCCCAAAGTGCTGGGATTACAGGTATAAGCCACCTCACCGGGCCTGAATATATCTAGATTAGCAGGTAGAAACCCTGAATTAGTGTTTCTGAAAATGGTCAGAGACTACCTGCGTCAAAATCACCGAAAGAAGCTTGTTAAACAACGAAGATTTTTGGGCCTCCCACCCCCAGAGCATCATTTTTTTGTGTATCTGCAGTGGGACCCAGGAATCTGCATTTTGGCAAACACCCTAGGTCAGTCTGATATCCACTGAGGTTTGAGAACTCCTGATGTAAACAAATTCCAATACGTTCACCCAGTTTCAAAGGCATGCTCAACCTCTATATTATTCTTGAGTTTTCATATTGTATCCTCTTTCTGAGGATTTCCTTCCCTCTATCTCTGCCCAGAGATACCCTGCTAATGTCTCAAGGCCCAGCTCAAATATAACCTATTTCGTAATGTCTTCTCTGCTTTCTGTTTCTCACCTGCAAATAGCTGGGATCTCTCTTGAAGCAATGAGACAGAATATTGACTTGATGTCAGTAGTGGAGTGTGAGGGGAATTGGGAACACGAGGACAGGAGAGCTGGAATGGAGCTGGATCATGAGTTCTGAGGTTTGCCCTGAAGTGTAGCACCTGAGTTTGCACACTGAAGCTGAGGTGGTTAAAAAGGCTGGAAGCTGAGTACTAGTAAAAAAAAAAAAAAAAAAGTAACACATGCTGAGTCCTCAAATGGTCAGAGCAGTAACCCCAATCACCTAGAAACCATAACTGGGGAGGGGGATTAGCAGCCCTTTCACGCCTGAGGATGTGGGTGGGAGACAAACAGAATGGCTGCCCACTAGACTACTGCATATGCTCAGTAGGCAAAAGGACCTGTTTGTAACACCCATCAAGGGGGCTCTTGCAGTTTGGGAAAGGTTAAAGGGGCTACTGGGAAGCATCAGTACTAGGGTTCAAGGGAGTCTTGGGGGCAGTGGATGGGCAGTGAATAAGAACTGAATGGACAGCTCTCTTTTTGGCCCTGACACTTTGTAGCTGAGTTTGTACACGTAAATTGAAGTTGCTATGAGGGCTCTAGACTAGTTAAACCAATCTCAAAGTGATTCCCAGCAGGCCCCAGAATGATTAGAACAGTAAATTCTAACCACCTAGAAACCTTAGAGAGTAGATAAGGATTGTGGACTATTTTGTGGCAGGGAATTGGCTCCCCGTAGACCACACTGCATGGATGCAATAAGTTAGAGGGGAGGGCATTGAAGGATAATGGAATACTTGCTGAGGAATATTTCTCTGCTTCAGGGTCTCCACAAGGTTGAGGGAGGCTTTGACTACCTCCATACTTTGAAGATTCCTGTCTATTTTTTAAACAAGTTGAAAACATGAAGTTAAGAATTATAATATCTTCAAAATGCTTACATGTTTTTAAAATTACATTTTTAGTCCCAAAGCAAAACTGCAATACAATGATAACTTCTGGTGAGGTCCAGAAATCTACATTTTTAACAAATGCCTCACATGATTTTGATACACACCAACATTTCAGAACCATGCCCTGAATTCTACCAAGAGAAGAAAGCAATCCAAGTGAGGTAGACTTCCCTTGTCAGGGAAAATGAACCCTCTCGCTTCTCTTTGGCATGTTTATGTCACAGCAATTTGTATTGTTTTCCCATCAAAGTGAAGTAGAGCTGGTCTTACACTCAAGGGAAGTAGGTAACTACCAGTTAAAGTGAAGCCTCTCAATATGTCCCCCTGCCCAAAATATCTCTTCAACCGGCCTGCCCATAGGGCCTGAGATTCCTAGGAGCAGCTTTTCTCCTTAAGAGTTATTATGAGCTCTGCTTTTGCTTTGTTTGTGCCTGCCACTCTCCCTTTGTATTAGGTTATAAAGTTTTCCAATTTGCTAAACAAGATAGTTGCTTGCAAGAAATCTGAAAGAATACATAAGACTTTGTCAAAAACTGGTAAGAAATTGGCCTTGTAGTTTGATTGCAAGGAAAATAACTGTGAGCTTGGATTGGTTGAGAAATGTAAAATTGAAAAGGCATGTTCATTTAACCTCTAGCTATGGCCATGTACTCATAATCTGGACAAGTCAACAACATTTGAGGGTGTGCTCTAAAATCAGAGTATATATACTCACACTGTGAAAGGAACTAAAACAGATAGAAGCCTTGGCGTGCTCTACAGGAGCTGACAATCTGAAAGGCAATGCAGGGCACACACATGAATTGGAACACATCTGCAAGGCTATGTATCATTAGGTGCACATTATAGCTGCACAAAAGTCCTAAACACTGTGGAAAGTTGAGAAAAGGCAGGACCACTATCTATGGTTGTATAGTTTGTCTCTTACACAAAACCACCCAGCCAGGAGCTGATCTGGGAAAATGTTCCAAAGTCATAGTTGGGTAGAGAGGGGTAGGACAGAGAGTAGAAAAGGGCATCACTACCAAACACTGAAAGTAAACAAGAGAACAGCCAATGTCCAATTTGTCTATCAGATAAAGTGAAAGGCTAGTCCCACGAAGATAAATGAAAATTTATTGGGGATGATATCTCTTGGGAAGTTTTAGATAAGTATGATTACAAAAGCACATCCATAATGTTATAATTCAGTTTAAATCAAGGGTTATAAATAAAACAGATTTATATATACCAAATGATTTTGTCATCCATATTATTCACTGCTATAATCCCACCACCTAGCATCTAGCAGGCAATCAACACATATTTTTGAATGAATTAATGTATGAATGAATACTTACCGTACTCAACAATTAACAGCTTACTGTGTTTATCCAATCCTTCCGGGTGGGCTATAGTTGCTGATCTTTAGGATTCAGATAATACCACTATACTCTAATTGTATTCTGTGTGGCATTCCCACCACCACCCCTGGATAATCATCTCTTTATACCCAAAACTATACAGAACACTTGCAATGTGGGAGTTGCTCAACATAGGAATAAAAAAAAATGGACAATTAGATAATTAATTGATGCATGATAAATGCATGGAAAAAGACTGTTGAGAAGAGTATGTACAATAATTTATCTGCTAAATTATTGCATAGTAATTCCCAACATGAGGTCACGTGAGCACCAGAGGAATGGAATGGGAGCAGTTGGGGTCCTCGAGCTCTTTTCAAAATGCGTAGCTAAAATCATATCCTCACATCAGTGGAGTGGGCGCACACACAGAAAAAGTTGCCTATGGTTTATAATTTGGCCCACTGTATGTTTCCATTCTCTGTCAAAAATCAAGTATTCTTCCCTCAAAACCTTTAGAAAATTTTTTAAAGGACATAACTGCCTATTGTTTGAAATACACACAAGCAAAAAGCTAAACTCACGTTGGGATTAAAAAAAAAAAAAACACCGGCATTTCCAGATACCAAGACATCTAGCCAAGTTTATTTAAAAAATGGCTGAATACCCACAGGAGTTGAATCATCATTCTTCCTTTTTGAACATGTCCACAGATGGAAATCTGTGCTTGAAAATGTGATTCAGTTCATTTTAAGAAATACTGATTGAATATCCACTTCATTTCAAGAGCTGTGGTAGCAAAACATAAATGTATTTCCAAGGATGAGAGATTGCTGCTCTGGACCATCAAAGAGTAAAATGTGAACTCAAGGTTTGTTCCTGGTATTATAGGTTCAGAAGTACAGGGGAAGGAATCAACAATTATGTAGCTCTTACTACATACCAGGGAGTAGCCTAGGAATTTTATATTGACTTCTACAACCATTCTGCTTGGTAGGTATTTCCTCCCATTTTTACTGTTGAGAAAACTATGACTCAAAGACTTGAATTTACTGGTCTGAGATCACATAGCTAGTAAGTAAGTACAAGAGGAGAATTCCAAACCGTTCTGTGTTGCTTGACCCCCCAAAACCTCTGCCCTTTCAACAGTGGCATGCTGCTTCTCAATATTTCATACTGTTCTTACCTCCTATCCTCCTCTGCATCCTAATTTGCCTACAGAAACACTGTATCCCATGGCAAATTCCAGGGCAGTGATAGTTCATTATAGCCATAACTCTGTGTGTGTGTGTGTGTGTGTGTGTGTGTGTGTGCGCGCGCGTGCGCGCGCACGCACAATCTCTCATTGGAATACGGTAGACATTGACATTTAAAATAAAACTATGTAATTACTCATTTAAATGCATCCAATGGAATCTGAATACTATAGCAACTTCTTACTCATACCCATATGTTAAGAAAATAAACGGCTTAAGTCTTCTTCAGGGGAAGAAAGTTTACATCATTCCTTTGTCTCCTTGAATTCTCATTTCCATTCCACATCTCTACAAAATGTTATTGTAATGTTATATAATTTTTGCATTTAAGTATTTTATTTTTTATTACTTTGTCATATTTCTTCATAACAAAGCATAAATTGAAATTTAATTTTTTATTCCATATTGCCATAAGGTAATAAATGTTAAAACCATTCTTCTGAATTTAATAGTCATTCAATTATTAGTAGTACCAAACTACTCAAAAGAACACAAATATAAATTCTGATAAAACAATTATTAGAGACAAAATTACACTTTTATTAAAAATACCTTTCTTCTTAAAAATGTGATTAGGGCTTTTCTCCCAACTAGGTATTATATTCACAGATGAATATTGAATAACATTCAGGAACAAGATTTGGCATCAATTATATTTTGTTTCCATTTTTATAAAAGTAAATGTTGTGAAATCTTTTTCATATCAATAATTATATGTTAATTGATAGAGTTTAATTATGTTACTGTCACTCAATTTTTTTAACTCAGAGTTGTGTGCCAGAAAGTCATATAATTATTTTTCACAAAATAATATTTTTAACAATTTATTATCTGAATACTTGATTAGGTTCTCCTTAAATGTTATTGAAGTCAATAAATTAGAAACCACCTGAGATAGAAGACAATTTGTTACCTAAGATTAGAGTCATTCAGTTTCTCAGTTCCCAGTACTACTCTGGTAGGCAGCTTCTGAGATGGACCCCTGTGATCCCCACTTTCTGGCATTTAAGTCCTTATGCAGTCCTCTCCCCATGAGTGTAGGCTAGACCCAAGAACTCACTTTTACCAAATAGAATATGCAAAAGGTCCAGGCACAGTGGCTCATGCCTGTAATCCCCGCACTTTGGAAGGTCAAGGTTGGCAGATCATGAGGTCTGGAGTTCAAGTCCAGCATGGCCAACATGGTGAATCCCCATCCCTACTAAAAATACAAAAATTAGCCGGGCATAGTGGTGGGTGCCTGTAATCCCAGCTAATCGGGAGGCTGAGGCAGGAGAATTGCTTGAACCCAGGAGGCAGAGGTTGCAGTGAGCCAAGATCACACCACCACTCTCCAGCCTAGGCGACAGGGCAAGATTCTATCTCAAAATAAATAAATAAATAAATAAATAAAAATAAAAAACAAAGAAACAAAATGAAGAATATGGCATGGTGACCATAGTTAATAGTAATGTATAGTTGAAGTTGCTGAGAGAGTAGATCTTAAATGTTCTCACCGCACACACACAAACAAAATGGTAACTGAGGAGGCAGAGCAAGATGACTGAATAGAAGCCTCCAACAATCATCCTCTGTGCAGGAACACCAAATTAAACAACTACACACACAGTACAGCACCTTCATAAAAAGAAAATCAGGTGAGTGATCATAGTACCTGTTTTTAACTTCATATTGCTGAAAGAGACATTGAAGAGGGTAGAAAAGACAGTCTTGCATTCCCAACACCATCCTTCCTGCACCTCTGGCAGTGGCTGCATGGCATGGAGACAGAATCTGTACACTTGGGAGAGGGAGAGCATAGTGGCTGAGACATTGCATTGAAATCAGTGCTGCCCTGTCACAGCAGAAGCAACACTGGGGAGAACTCAGCCCACACCCCTGGAGTGAGCATTCAGACCAGCCCTAGCCAGAGGGGAACTGTTCATCCCAACCATCAGAACCTGAGTTCCAGCAAACCTCACCACCTCAGGCCAAAGTGCTCTGGGGTTCTAAACGCACTTGAAAGGTAATCTGGGCCACAAGGACTGCAATTCCTTGGCAAGTCCTGGTGCTGTGCTGCACATGATGCAAGCAGACTTGGGGTACATGTGACCTAGTGAGACACCAGCAGGGGCGGCCAAGGAAGTGCTTGTACCACCTCTCTCACAACCCAGGCAGTGCAACTCATAGCTCCAGGTGAGACCCCTTCCTTCTGCTTGAGAAGCAGAGAGGGAAGAAACAAGAAGACTTTCTCTTGCAACCTGGATACTGGCTCAGCCACAGTAGGATAGGGCACTGGGCAGAGTCCTCAGGCCCCCATTCCAGGCCCTGGCTCCTAAATGACAATTCTAGACACATCCTGGGCCAGAAGAGAACCTGCTGCTTTGAAAGGAAGGACTCAGTCCTGGAAGGATTCAGTGTTAAAGAGCCCTTGGACCCTGAATAATCAGGAGTGTTAGCCCAGTAGTACTCACTGTGAGCCTTGGGTGAGACTAAGAAATATATTGGCTTCAGGTGTGGCCCAGCATTATTCTCAGCTATGGTGGCTACAGAGAAGGGCCCCTTCTGCTTGAGAAAAGGAGAGGGAAGAGTAAAGGGGACTTTGTCTTGCAGCTTAGGTATCAGCTCAGCCACGGTGGAGTAGAGCACGAAGCAGTCTCTTTTGGTCCTTGATCCCAGGCCTTGGCTCTTGAACAGCATTTCTGGACCTTCCCTGCACCAAAGGGGGTACCACTGCCCTGAAGGGACAGTCCCAGGCCTGGCAGCACTCACTGCAAGCTGACTGAAGAGTCATTGGCCCTTGAGTGAATATCAGCAGTAGGCAGGCAATACTTGCTATGTGCCTGGTGTGGTGGTGACCATGGGGAAAGATTCCTCAGCTCATAAAAAGGGGAAGAAAGAGTGGGAAGGGTTTTGTCTTGTGGCTTGGGTGCCAGCTCAGCCCTAGTAAAATAGAGCACTGGGTAGATTCCTAAGGTTTCTGACTCCAGGCCCTGGCTCCTGTATGGTATCTCTGGAGCCACCTGGGGACTGGGGGAGCTCACCACCCTGAAGGGAAAGACACAAGCTTGGCTGGCTTTGCCACCTGCCGATTGTAGAGCCCTAGGGCCTTGAGCAAACATAGATGGTAGCCAGGCAGTGGTCACCGCAGGCCTTGGGTGAGACTCAGTGCTGTGCTGGTTTCAGGTCTGACCCAGGGAAGTCCTAGTGGTGGTGGCCACAGTGGTGCTTGTGTTACCTCACCCCAGCTCCATGCAGCTCAGCATTCACACACACACACACACACACACACACACAGAGAGAGAGAGAGAGAGAGAGAGAGGCTCCATTTGGGAGAAAATAAAGGGAAGACAACAAGAGTCTCTGCCTTGTAATGCAGAGAATTCTTCCAGATCTTATCAAAGACCATGAAGGCAGCACCTCTACCAGTGTGCAAGAGCCACAGTATTACTGGGCTTGGGGTATCCCCTAATGCAGATACAGCTGCAGTGACAAAAACCTTAGATCACAACACCTAAATCCCTTCAAATATCTGGAAAGCCTTCCCAAGAAGGCAGGCACAAACAACCCCAGACTATGAAGACTACAATAAATATCTAACTCTTCAATGCCCAGACACAGATGAATATGCACCAGCATCAAGATCATCCAGGAAAACAAGACTTCACCAAATGAAGTAAATAAGGCACCAGGGACCAATCCCAGGGATACAGAGATATGTGACCCTTCAGACAGAGAATTCAAAATAGCCGTTTTGAGGAAACTCAACAAAATTCAAGATAACTCAGAAAAGGAATTCAGAATCCTATCAGATACATTTTTAAAAAGATAGAAATAATTTAAAATAATTGGGAAGAAATTCTGTAGTGGAAAAGTGCAATTGGCATGCTAAAGAATGCATGAGTCTCTCAATAGCAGAACTGATCAAATAGAAGAAAGAATTAGTAAGCTTGAAGACAGGAAAATACACAGTCAGAGGAAACAAAACAAAAGAAAAAAGAATGAAGCATCCCTACAAGATCAAGAAAATAGCCTCAAAAGGGCAAAGCTAAAAGTTTTGGCCTCAAAGAGGACGTAGAGAAAGAGATGGGGGTTGAAAGTTTAGTCAAAGAAATAATAACAGAGAACTTCCCAAACCTATAGAAATATATTAATATTCAAGTACAAGAAGGTAATAAAAGGTAATAGAACACCAAGCAGATTTAACCAAAAGACTGCCTCAAGATATTTAATAATCAAACTCCTCTCAAAGGTCAAGGGCAAAGAAAGGATCCTGAGAGCAGCAAGAAAAAAGAAGTAAATAACATGCAATGAAGCTCTAATACATCTGGCAGCAGACTTGTCAGTGGAAATCTTACAGGCCAGGAGAGAGTAGCATGAATTATTTAAAGTGCTGAAGAAAAATCTTTTATCCTAGAGTAGCATACCCAGTGAAAAAATATCCTTTAAACATAAAGGATAAATAAAGATTGTCCCAGATAAACAAACAAACAAACAAACAAAAAGGTAACTGTTTGAGGTGATGGATATGTTAATTAGCTTGATTTAATCATTTTACAATTATGTATAAATCAAAACATCATGTTGTACACCATGAAAAATATACAGTTTTTGTCAGGTATACATTTAAAATGCTATGAGAAGAAAAAGAATATGGCAAAAGTGATGTCATTTCCAAGATCAGGTTACAAAAAGACCATGGATTTTCTGTCTCTCACTTTGAGAAAAGCATGCTACCATGCTGTCAGTTGCCCTGTGGAGAGGCCCACATGGCAAGAAACGGAGGGAGGCTTCTGTCCACTAGCTAACAAGGCTCTAAGACCTTCAGTCTCATAGCCTATGAAGAACTGAACCTGCCAACAACCATGTAAGTGAATTTGGAAGAAAATCCTTCCTTGGTTGAGTCTTCAAATGAGACGTTAGCTCTAGCCAACACCTTGTCCATACTCTTGTAAGAGACTTTGAGCCAGGGGCACATAACTTTGCCACACCCAGATTCCTGACCCACAGAAACTGGGATAATAAATGTTTGTGGTTTTAAGCTTTAAGTTTTTAGATAAAACCAAAAAGGCTTTACTAAGACTTATCAAATAATTATTAGATATACAAATTACTCTTTTACTTAGAGGTACCTTGTTTAATCCAATATATTAAGCAAAAATCATGATATAGAAAATAGATATTTTAATAATTTTAATACATCTTTACCAATAAAACATTTTTATTAAATGCTTTTATATTATCACATGCTTTGAATATAATTTTACCAAAACTATAGAGCTGCAGATTTAGCAATTTATAGAAAATATTGGCCGAGTGCTGTAATCCCAGCACTTTGGGAGGCTGAGGTGGACAGATCACTTGAACTCAGGAGTTCAAGACCAGCCTGGCCAGAGGTGGGCAGATCACTTGAACTCAGGAGTTCAAGACCAGTCTGGGCAACATAACAAAACCCCATCTCTACAAAAAATGTGAAAATTAGCCAGGTGTGGTGGCATGCACTCATAGTCCCAGCTACTCAGGAGGTTGAGGTGGGACTATCACTTGAGCCTGGGAGGCGGAGGTTGCAGTAAGCTGAGATAGCACCACTGCACTCCAGCCTGGGTAACAGAGTGGGAGCCTGTCTCAAAAAATATATCTATATCTATAGATGGATAGATAGATAGATAGATAGATATCTGTCATAGCCTAACTGGCATAATTTTCATTTCCAAACCAATTGGCTAAATCACACTTACTTATGTTCTGTCTCAAAAAATATGGTTTGATTTTTCAGCTCAATAAATATGTCAATAGTATTCATGTCATTTGCCTACTTTAGAAAACAGTATGAAGATTCCTTAAAGAGCTAAAAGTAAAACTACCATTTGATCCAGCAATTCCCCTACTGGGTAGCTACCAAGAGGAAAAGAAGTTATTATAAGAGAAAGACACTTGCACACACATGTTTATAGCAGCACAATTTGCAATTGCAAAAATATGGAATCAGCCTAAATGCCCATCAACGAATGAGTGGATAAAGAAAATGTGGTATATATACACCACAGAATACTACTTCACCATAAAAAAGAATGAAATAATGGTATTTACAGCAACCCGAATAGAATTGGTGACCATTGTTCTAACTGAAGTAACTCAGGAATGGAAAACCAAATATCGTATGTTCTCATTTATAAGTAGGAAGTAAGCTATGAGGACACAAAGGCATAAAAATAATACAATGGACTTTGGGGACTTGGGGGGAATGGTGGGAGGGGGGTGAGGGATAAAAGACTACCCATTGGGTACAGCATACACTGCTGGGGTTATGGGTGCACCAAAATCTCAGAAATCACCACCACTAAAGAACTTATCCATGTAACCAAAAACCACCTGTTTCCCAAAAACTACTGAAATTTTAAAAAGCATGGATAATACAAAAAAAGTCAATACTTATCCATGTCATGACCATCTCACGAGTAAATTTTAATTGTAGGATGGATAGACAACTAGAAAGATATAGATAGACCTTTTGGAAGATGGCCAAATAGGAACAGCTCCAGTCTGCAGTTCCCAGCATCATCGACAGAGAAGACGGGTGATTTCTGCATTTCCAAATGAGGTACCTGGTCCATCTCATAGGGACTGGTTTGACAGTGGGTGCAGCCCATGGAGGGCAAGCCGAAGCAGGGTGGAGCGTCGCCTTACCCGGGAAGCACAAGGGGTCGGGGGATTTCCCTTTCCTAGCCAAGGGAAGCCGTGAAAGCCTACCTGGAAAAACGTGGCACTCCCACCCAAATACTGTGCTTTTCCCAAGTCTTAGCAAACTGCAGACAAGGTGATTCTCTCCCGTGCCTGGCTCAGTGAGTCCCACGCCCACAGAACCTTGCTCACTGCTAGCGCAGCACTCTGAGATTGGTCTGCCAGGCTGCAGCCTGGCTGTGAGAGGTGTGTCCGCCATTGCTGAGGCTTGAGTAGGTAAGCAAAGCACCCAGAAAGTTCGAACTGGGCGGAGCCCACCATAGAGGTGCCTCAAGAGTCCACCTCTGTGGGTAGGGCATAGCTGAACAAAAGGCAGCAGACAACTTCTGCAGACTTAAACATCCCTGTCTGACAGCTCAGAAGAGAGCGGTGGTTCTCCCAGCACAGCGTTTGAGCTCTGAGAATGGACAGACTGCCTCTTCAAGTGGGGCCCTGAACCCGTGTAGCCTAACTGGGAGACACCTCCCAGTATGGGCTGACAGACACCTCATATAGGCGGCTGCCCCCTGGGACAAAGCTTCCAGAGGAAGACTCGGGCCAGCAATATTTGCTGTTCTGCAGCCTCCACTAGTGATACCCAGGCACATCGAGTCTGGAGTGGACCTCCAGCAAAATCCAACAGACCTGCAGCTGAGGGACCTGACTGTTAGAAGCAAAAGTAAGAGATAGGAATAGCATCAACATCAACAAAAAGGTCATCTACACCAAAACCCCATCTGTAGCTTACCAACATCAAAGACCAAAGGTAGAAAAAAAAATCACAAAGATGCGGAGAAACCAGAGCAGAAAAGTGGAAAACTCTGAAAATCAGAGCACCTCTCTCCTCCAAAAAATCGCATCTCCTCGCCAGCAACGAAACAAAGCTGGATGGAGAATGATTTTGACAAGTTGACAGAAATAGCCTTCAGAAGGTCAGTAATAACAAACTTCTCCAAGCTAAAGGAGGATGTTCGAACCCATTGCAAGGAAGCTAAAAACCTGGAAAAAAGATTAGACAAATGGCCAACTAGAATGAACAGTGTAGAGAAGACCTTAAATGACCTGGTGGAGTTGAAAACCATGGCACGAGAAATTCATGATGCATGCACAAGGTTCAATAACCAATTTGATCAAGTGGAAGAAAGGGTATCAGTGATTGAAGATCAACTTAATGAAACAAAGTGAGAAGAAAAGGTTAGAGAGAAAAAGAGTAAAAAGAAACAAACAAAGTCTCCAAGAAATATGGGACTATGTGAAAAGAATAAATCTATGTTTGATTGGTGTACCTGAAAGTGATTGGGAGAATGGAACCAAGTTGTAAAACACTCTTCACGATGTTATCCAGGAGAACTTCCCCAACCTAGCAAGGCAGGCCAACATTCAAATTCAGGAAATACAGAGAACATCACAAACATACTCCTTGAGAAGAGCAACCCCAAGACACATAATTGTCAGATTTACCAAGGTTGAAATTAAGGAAAACGTCTTAAGGGCAGCCAGAGAGAAAGGTCGAGTTACCCACAAAGGGAAGCCCAACAGACGTTACCCACAAAGGGAAGCCCATCAGACTAACAGTGGATTTCTTGGCAGAAACACTACAAGCCAGAAGACAGTGGGGGCCAATATTCAACTGTCTTAAAGAAAAGAATTTTCAACCCAGAATTTCATATCCACCCAAACTAAGCTTCACATGTGAAGGAGAAATAAAATCCTTTACAGACAAGCAAATACTGAGAGATTTTTATCACCACTAGGCCTGTCTTACAAGAGCCCCTGAAGGAAGCACTAAACATGGACAGAAACAACTGGTACCAGCCACTGCAAAAACATGCCAAATTGTAAAGACCATCGATGCTATAAAGAAACTGCATCAATTAATGGGCAAAATAACAAATGAACATCATAACGACAGGATCAAAATCACACATAACATTATCAACCTTAAATGTAAATGGGCTAAATGCCCCAATTAAAAGACACAGACTGGCAAATTTGATAAAGAGTCAAGATCCATGAGTGTGCTGTATTCATGAGACCCATTTCACATGCAAAGATGCACATAGGCTCAAAATAAAGGGTTGGAGGAACATCTACAAAGCAAACAGAAAGCAAAAAAATGCAGGGGTTGCAATCCTAGTCTCTGATAAAACAGACTTTAAATCAACAAAGATCTAAAGAGACAAAGAAGGCCATTACATAATGGCAAATGGATCAATTCAACAAGAAGAGCTAGCTATCCTAAATATATATGCACCCAATACAGGAGCACCCAGATTCATAAAGCAAGTCCTTAGAGACCTACAAAGAGGCTTAGACTCCCACACAATAATAATGGGAGACTTTAACACCCCACTGTCAATATTACACAGATCAATGAGACAGAAGGTTAACAAGGACCTCCAGGACCTGAATTCAGCTCTGCAACAAGCAGACCTAATAGACGTCTACAGAACTCTCCACCCCAGATCAACAGAATATGCATTCTTCTCAGCACCACATCACACTTATTCTAAAATTGACCACATAATTGGAAGTAAAACACTCCTTAGCAAATGTAAAAGAACAGAAATCACAACAAACTGTCTCTCAGACCACAGTGCAATCAAATTAGAACTCAGGATTACGAAAGGCACTCAAAACCGCACAACCACATGGAAACTGAACAACTTGCTCCTGAATGACTACTGGGTAAATAACAAAATGAAGACAGAAATAAAGTTGAAACCAATGAGAACAAAGACACAATGTACCAGAATCTCTGGTGCACATTTAAAGCAGTGTGTAGAGGGAAATTTACAGCATCAAATGCCCACAAGAGAAAGCAGGAAAGATCTAAAATCGACACTAATATCACAATTAAAAGAACTAGAGAAGGAAGAGCAAACAAATGCAAAAGTTAGCAGAAGGCAAGAAATAACTAAGATCAGAGCAGAACTGAAGGAGATAGAGACACAAAAAACCCTTCAAAAAATCAATGAATCCAGGAGCTGGTTTTTTGAAAGATCAACAAAATCGATAGACCACTAGCAAGACTAATAAAGAAGAAAAGAGAGAAGAATCAAACAGATGCAATAAAAAATGATCAAGGGGATATTACCACTGATACCACAGAAATACAAACTACCATCACAGAATACTGTAAACATCTCTATGCAAATAAACTAGATAATCTAGAAGAAATGGATAAATTCCTGGACACATACACCCTCCCAAGACTAAACCAGGAAGAAGTTGAATCTCTGAATAGACCAATAACAGGCTCTGAAATTGAGGCAATAATTAATAGCCTACCAACCAAAAAAACTCCGGGATCAGACGGATTCACAGCCGAATTCTACCAGAGGTACAAAGAGGAGCTGGTACCATTCCTTCTGAAACTATTCCAATCAATAGAAAAAGATGGAATCCTCCTTAACTCATTTTATGAGGCCAACGTCATACTGATACCAAAGCCTGGCAGAGACCACAAAAAAGAGAATTTTAGACCAATATCCCCGATGAACACTGATGCGAAAATCCTCAATAAAATACTGTCAAACTGAATCCAGCAGCACATCAAAAGGCTTATCCTCCATGATCAAGTTGGCTTCATCCCTGGGATGCAAGGCTGTTTCAACATATACAAATCAATAAATGTAATCCATCACGTAAACAGAAACAACGACAAAAACCACATGATTATCTCAATAGATGCAGAAAAGGCCTTTGACAAAATTCAACAGCCCTTCATGCTAAAAACTCTCAATAAACTACGTACTGATGAAACATATCTCAAAATAATAAAAGCTATTTATGACAGACTCACAGCCACTATCATACTGAATGGGCAAAACCTGGAAGCATTCCCTTTGAAAACTGGCACAAGACATGGATGCCCTTCTTTCACTACTCGTATTCAACATAGTGTTGCAAGTTCTTGCCAGGGCAATCAGGCAAGAGAAAGAAATAAGGGTATTCAATTAGGAAATGAGGAAGTCAAATTGTCCCTGTTTGCAGATGACATGATTGTATATTTAGAATACTCCATGGCCTCAGCCCAAAATCCCCTTAAGTTGATAAGCAACTTCAGAAAAGTCTCAGGATACATAATCAATGTGCAAAAATCACAAGCATTCTTATGCACCAATAACAGACAAACAGAGAGCCAAATCAGGAGTGAACTCCAATTCACAACTGCTACAAAGAGAATAAAATACCTAGGAATCCAACTTACAAGGGATGTGAAGGACCTCTTCAAGGAGAACTACAAACCACTGCTCAACAAAATAAAAGAGGACACAAACGAATGGAAGAACATTCTATGCTCATGGATAGCAAGAATCAGTATCATGAAAATGGCCATGCTGCCCTAAGTAATTTACAGATCCAATGCCATCCCCATCCAGCTACCAATGACTTTTTTCACAGAATTGGAAAAAAACTACTTTAAAGTTCATATGAAACCAAAACAGAGCCCGCATTGCCAAGACAATCCTAAGCAAGAAGAACCTAGCTGGAGGCATCACGCTACCTGACTTCAAACTATACTAGAAGGCCACAGTAACCAAAACAGCATGGTACTGGTACCAAAACAGATATATAGACCAATGGAACAGAACTGAGGCCTCAGAAATAACACTACACATCTACAACCATCTGATCTTTGACAAACCTGACAGAAACAAGAAATGGGGAAAGGATTCCCTGTATAATATGTGGTTCTGGGAAAACTGGCTAGCCATATGTAGAAAGCTGAAAACTGGATCCCTTCCTTACACCTTATACAAACATTAATTCAAGATGGATTAAAGACTTAAATGTTAGACCTAAAACCATAAAAACCCTAGAAGAAAACCTAGGCAATACCATTCAGGACATAGGCATGGGCAAGACCTTCATGACTAAAACACCAAAAGCAATGGCAACAAAATCCAAAATAGACAAATGGGATCTAATTAAACTAAAGAGCTTCTGCACAGCAAAAGAAACTACCATCACAGTTAACTGGCAACCTACAGAATGGGAGAACACTTTTGTAATCTACCCATTTGACAAAGGGCTAATATCCAGAATCTGCAAATAACTCAAGGAAATTTACAAGAAAAAAAAAAAAACATCAAAAAGTGGGCAAAGGATATGAACAGACACTTCTCAAAACAAGACCTCTATGCAGCCAAAAGACACATAAAAAAATGCTCATCATCACTGGTCATCAGAGAAATGCAAATCAAAACCACAATGAGATACCATCTCACACCAGTTAGAATGGCAATCTATTAAAGAGTCAGGAAACCACAGATGCTGGAGAGGATGTGGAGAAATAGGAATGCTTTTACACTGTTGGTGGGAGTGTAAATTAGTTCAAACATTGTGGAAGAGAGTGTGGCAATTCCTCAAGGATCTAGAACTAGAATTACCATCTGACTGTTACTGGGTATATACCCAAGGGATTATAAATCATGCTACTATAAAGACACATGCATACTTATGTTTATTATGGCACTATTCACAATAGAAAAGACTTGGAACCAACCCAAACATCCATCAATAATAGACTGGATAAAGAAAATGTGGCACATATATACCATGGAATACTATGCAGCCATAAAAAATGATGAGTTCATGTCCTTTGCAGGGACATGGATGAAGCTGGAAACCATCATTCTCAGCAAACTATCACAAGGACAGAAAACTAAACACTGCATGTTCTCACTCATAGGTGGGAATTGAACAATAAGATCACTTGGACACAGGGCAGGGAACATCACACACTGGGGCCTGTCGAGGGGTGCGGGACTTGGGGAGGGATAGCATTAGGAGAAATACCTAATGTAAATGATGAGTTGATGGGTGCAGCAAACCAACATGGCACATGTATACCTATGTAACAAACCTGCAGGTTGTGCACATGTACCCTACAACTTAAAGTATAATAATAAAAATTAAATAAATAAATAAATACATAAAGATACAGATAGAACATGCAGGCTTGCTATGAGTTTGTCACCATTATGAAATGAGGTGATATAGATAGTTCTTCTAATGTTACATTGTCTTTTTTGCTTTTCCTTTACAGAATTCTCCCTCAGGAGTGATATATTCTTTGGGCAATAGTTGAGAAATGTAAAGAGAAAGTCATTAAAAGAAAATTATCATCACTCTTGTAATGCCATTACAAATTATCCCAATATCCCCCAAACCAGATAAAACACTGTGTTTCTAATTCTAAGCTTCACCCTTAATAAAAATATGTATAAGGTGCAGAGTGATTTTTAAAAAGTCAATGATGCATGTATGGTACAGTAATTAAAGGTGTTGTCTTAATATTTTAATGGCATGGATTTTTTTTATTGCTTTGTGAAGTCTTTGGATTCCTTATCTAGAATTATACTTTGAAATATATAAAAATATAATTTGCTTTGCAGAAATTGACAAGCTGCTCCTAAAATTCATATACAAATATAAGGGACCCCAAAGAGCCAATACAATCTTGGAAAATATCAGTGAAGTTTGAAGTTTATCAATGAAGTTTGAATTTTCCAAATTTCAAAACTTACTACAAAGCTATAGTAATCAAAACGGTGTGGTAGTGGCATAAGAATTGCCATAAAGACCAATAGAATTAAAGGTCCAGAAGAAATAATTTTTTATGAGTTTCTGTCAAGGGTACCAAGACAATTCAATGGAGAAAGATTAGTCTTTTCTAACAAACGGTGCTGAGACAACTGGATTTCCACATGCAAAAGAGTAAAGTAGGGTTCCTTTTTCACACCATACACAAAAAATAAATCTATATTGAGCACAGACCTAAATGTAAGTGATAAAACTCTTAGAAGAAAACCTAGGAGTAAAATCTTTGTGACCATGGGTTAGACAATGATTTCACAGATATGACACTGGAAGCAAAAGTGATAAAACAGATGATTCATAGTTGAGTTTCATTGAAGTTAAACACTTTTTGCCTCAACATATACTATCAAGAAATCAGAAGACAGCCCACAGAATAGAAGAGAATATTTGCAAATCATAGATCTAATAAGTAACTGGTATCCAGAACACATAATGTTTACAACTCAATAATACAAAGACAACCTGATTTTTTAAGTGGGCAAAAGATATGAAATGACATTTCTCCAAATAAGATATACAAATGGTCAATGAGCACACTATAACATCCTCAACATCATTCAGCATTAGGAAAATGCAAATTAAAACCAGAATGAGATACCACCACTTCACACTAGGATGGCTATAATAAAAAACATGGACGGTAACAAATGTTGGTGAAGATGTGGAGAAATTGGAACCCTCATATATTGCTGATGGGAAAGTAAAACTGTATAGCCACTTTGGGAAACAACAGGGATATCCCTTAGACAGTTAAACATACAGTTATCATATGACCCAGCAATTCTATTCATAGGTATATACTCAAGAGAATTAAGAACATACACTTCCATAAAAACTTGTACACAAATACTCATAGGAGAATTGTTCAAAATATTCCTAATAGCAAAGAGTGGAAACAACCCAAATGACCATCAATTGATTAATGGATAAACAAGATGTCTATACAAGGAAATATTATTCAGCCATGGAAAGGAATGAAGTACTGACACGTTACAACATGGGTGAACCTTGAAATCATTATGCTAGGTATAAGAATACACACACAAGGGACCAATATTTTATGATTCCATTTGTATGAAATGTTCAAAACAGATAAATCAGTGGAGATGAAAGTAGATTGATTAGTGGTTGACAGAGACAAGAAAGGGCCTCAAGAAGGGAGTGCTGGAAAGTAACTGCCAATAAGTTTATTTTTGGAATGATGAGAATATTTTAAATCTAGATAGTGGTGATGGATGCTGAACTCTGTGAATATATAGCTGACCCTTGAACAATGCACGGGTTAGGGGTGCTGATCCTTTGTGCAGTCAATAATCTGCTTATAACTTTTGGCTTCCCCAAAACTTAACTACTAATATACTAATAGCCTACTCTTGATGGGAAGCCTTACTGATAACAGTCAATTAACACATATTTTGTATGCTATACATATTATATATTGTTGTTTTTTTTTTTTTTTTGAGATGGAATCTCACTCTGTCACCCAGGCTGGAGTGCAGTGGCGTGATCTCTCTCCACCTCCTGTGTACAAGCGAGTCTCCTGCCTCAGCCTCCCGAGTAGCTGGGATTACAGGCATGCACCACCACAAAAGCAAATTTAGTAGAGAGGGGGTTTCACCATGTTGGCCAGGCTAGTCTCGAACTCCTGACCTCAAGTCTTCTTCCCACCTCGGTCTCCCAAAGTGCTGGGATTACAGGCATGAGCCATGATGCCTGGCCAATTTTTGGATTTTTAGTAGAGACAGGGTGTCACCATATTGGCTAGGCTGGCCTCAAACTCCTGACCTTATGATCCACCCGCCTCAGCCTTCCAAAGTGCTGGGATTACAGGCATGATATATACTGTATTCTTATGATGAAGTAAGGTAGACAAAAGAAAATGTTATTAAGAAAATCATAACAAAGAAAAATATATTTACTATTCATTAAGTGGAAGTGAATCATTATGAAGGTCTTCATCCTTATCATCTTCACATTGAGTAGGCTGAAGAGGAAGGGAAAGAGGAGTGGCTGGTCTTGCTGTCTTAGGGGTAGCAGAGACAGAAGAGGTGGAAGAGGTGAAATGGGAGGCAGAAGAGGCAGGTAACCTCAGTGTGAGATTTTACTTTTTCATTTCTGTAAAAGTTTTTCTATATGGTACCAATCCTTCCACCATTTGCTTTAGTTTTCATGCCCATATCATAGAAGGGTCCCCGTCATAATGAAGTCAAAAGCAGTCTTGAATAATCAGAACTCTTCTGCCAGGTTGCCTAATGTTAATTTGTTTTCTGGCACTGCTTCTTCATCTTCCTCATTGTCTGTCACTGGTTCAGAAGCACTTATCTCCATCAAGCGATCTTCTGTTAATTCCTCTGCTGTGGTATTGGTATCTGTTAGCTCTTGAATTTCTCCAAGACCCAAACCTTGAAACCCTTCATTTATCACCCTTTTTGTTTTTTTCCACATCCACAATTTCATTCATGATGTCCCTGATTGGCTCTGTCATAAATCCTGTGAATTCATGCACAATATCTAGGCACAGTTTTCTGTAGCAGGAATTTACTGTTATGGGCTTTGAAGGTTTTTACGGCTTTTTCCATAACAAAGGTGGCATCCTCAATGGTGTAATCCTTCCAGACTTTCATAGTGTTCTCTTTATCAAGGTTTTCTTCCATAGCATTGACAGCACTTTCCATAGAGTACCATGTGAAAAGAGTCTTAAAAGTCCTTATGGCCCCCTGATCTAGAAACTGGATTCGAGGTGTTGTATTTTGGGTCAAGTAGACCACTTTGATGTCTTTGGTGTTGAATTCACAGCATTCTAAGTGGCCAGGGGGCATTCTCCAATATCAAAAGATCTTTAAAAGGCAATCCCTTACTAGCAAGGTACTTCCTGACTTCAGGGACAAAGCATTGAGGGAAGCTATCCAGAAAAAGGGTTCTCATTGTCCAGGCCTTCTAGTACAAACAAAAGACCAGCAACTGGGCTTTATTTTTTTTCCTTCGGTGCTGAGGGGTTAAAAGGTTTATAGATAAGGGCAGTCTTGATCATAAACCCAACTGCATTTGCACAAAAGACGAGAGTTAGCCCATCTCTTCTTGCTTTTAATCCTGGGGCCCACTTCTCTTCCTTACTAATAATTGTCCTTTGTGGCATTTTCCCCCCAAGAATAGAACACGTTCATCTGCATTAAAAAACTTATTCAGGCAGATATCCTTTCTCTTCAAGAAGAGTCTGCGAATTCGTCAGCTGCCTCTTCATCAGCAGAAGCTGCTTCTCCTGTTATCTTGACATTTTTAAAGCCAAACCTCTTTCTAAAATTATCAAACCATCTTTTGCTGGCATTAAATACTCCACCTTTAGATCTTACACCTTCCTTTTGCTTTAAGTTTTCATATAACGACTTCACTTTTATTTGAATCATATTAGAATCTATAGGTATGCTTTCCTTATAGCAATCCTGTACCCATATAAAAGGTGCATTTTCAAGATGAGATAATAAAGGTATTTTGCAAAAAGTGCAAAGTTTTTACACATGCTGGAATAGCTGCAGTGGCAGCTTCACAAATTTACTTTTTTTTTTTTTTTTTTAAATTGTCCTTATGCTGAATCCATTTATCTTGAAATAGCGGGCAACCACAGCTGCAGACCTCAATCTACAATACATATCAAGAAATTCAACAATTTCTTGTAATGTCATAACATTTCTGTTTCTTGGGAGTACTTCCAGCGTTGCTAGTGACACTTCATATGGCCCCCCTGGTGTTATCCAATGTTTGCAGTATTGCACTAAATACAATAAAAATATGCGAGAACCACAAGAGATCACTTTTTACTGCAATATGCAATTTATTGGAGTAATTGTTGATGTGGAGATGATACGTGGCACACAGCATTTTAAATGGACACTCACAACACCTGAGCTCACCACAATGGCAACAGGAGGTGGATACAAAATTTTTATAGCAGTAGAGTATGTATTACAGTTCATTTCATACGGTTGTGATTTAATACTTCATCTTTACATTTGTTTACATTTCTCTCGACTGCAAATGGTCATGTATGCTTTATGTGTGCATACAATTTGATAAATTTTAACTTTTTATAATAGTTGTGTATATTTTATGGTACTAAATAATAGACTAGTATCACACATATTTTATGCATTCAGGATATATCCTTTTTTTCTTAATTTTTCAATATTTCTAGGCTCTATGGTTCATCTATGAGTTATTTCAAATTGTTGAAAATATCCAAATAATTTGCCAGTAAATTTATTTTTTAGAAATCCACATGAGTGGGCTGACACACCGTTCACATGCTATTCAAGGGTCACCTGTATTAAAAACTCTTGAAATGTACATTTTAAAGGATTAATTTTAGGACATATATAATATATCTCAATAAAGCTGTTGCTAAAAAATAAACTCATAAAAGAAAACACAGTAGTAAATCTTCATGACCTAATGTTAGGCAACAGTTTGTTAGATTAATACAGCAAAAAAATACACAACAAAAGAGAAAATAGATAAATTGAGCTACATCAAAATAAAATATATAGAATTACAAAAGAAAGAAATGTTGAAATACAGTCATCAAAATATTTTTAAACACAAATTTGTGATATGGTAATATATGTGCTTCTTTATTAATTCATTAAATAACAAAATCTACCAGTGGATCTAATAAGTACCTAATTTTATCTAAAGGCTTTATTTTTATTTTGAACTTACTGCGCACTTGGCCCAAAACCATTTAGTCCCTCCTACAAAAGATAGAGGTATCTCCACTTTATCCATTAATAGCTGATTAGGATCTCTTATTCAGAAATACGCAATGAGGATCTCAGAAATCAACAGAATCCTCTACTTCAGTAGTTCTTAATCATTTGAGGATGTGCATTTCCCTTTGAAAATATATTGAGAATCTGGAAAAATGCAAAACTTTCAATATTTTACATACAAGTTTAGTAGATCCATTGACTCCATTAACTTTATTCATAGAATCAAGTTTAACAATCCCTGTTTCATTAAATGACATTATTGGACTCAATCTGCTAATCCTTTAATATGACAGCTAAGGACTGCTACCTTGGAGAGCAAAATGAAAGCCTTCATGGAATATCTGAACGGCCAAAGAGAAAATTCTAGGATTTACTGACAGACTGAATGTTCACTCAAAAACCACTGTAAGCCAACATTGTAAGGCATAGTTCTCCTTTTAAAAATCTCATGTGCAAGTAAAGAAAGAGATTTTTATTTTTTTAAAGTGGCAATTTTTTAACAGCTCAGCAGCCTAAGGCAACAAGGCCAGTTAGGGCTAAAAAGAGGCTGACAAAAAAGTGTAAAGGAAAACATGGGTAACAAGATGTCCATAGGGGGCTTTGAAAACCTCCAACCGAGTTCTAGGGATCTAGAACGCCGTAGACATGTACAGGGCTGTGTGCATGCCCAGAAACATCTGAGAAGGCGCTAATCTCTCCCTTCTGGCTAATCTTGAGCTCTGCACAAGCAGTAAAGAAAGGCCAAGGCAGAGTTTTAAACTGAAGGAGCTTTGAAGCTGTGTCACAATACCTGAGCATCTTAGCAAAGAGTGGTAGAACTATTGATTCAAGGCATTTGATAAAATCACTGTGCAATCACTAATTGAGCACTAGACTGAGAATAGACCTCAATGGCTTTGTAAGACAAAGAATACAGGCTTATAATAATCAGTCAAAGAAAGTCACTAAACAAGCACCAACAAAAACAAAACCTGGTGGGAGGGGCTCAAATTTCCAGAGTAATCACATTAAATGTTTTAAAATGTCTAGTTTTATAAAATACAAAGCATACAAAAAGGCAAGAAAGTATGGCCCATATATAGGAAAAAAATATATCAATAGAACTGTACTTGAAGAAGACAAGATGTTCCATTTACTAGACAAAGACTAAACCAGCTATTTTAAATGTGTTTTAAATATGACATCTCCTATGTCAAAGAACTATAGGAAACCATGTCTAAAGAATTAAAGGAAACTATGAGAATTTTTCAACAATAGAGAATATTAATAAAGTGATAGAGGTGATAAAAAGAGAATCAAATTGAAATTCTGGATTTGAAAAGCACGATAACAGAATGAAAAAGTCACTACAGAGGCTCAATAGCAGATTTGAACTGACACAAAGAATCAACAAACTGGAAGATGGATCAATTAATACTTCTAGTCTGGGGAACAAAAAGACAAAAGGGTGAAGAAAACTGAACAGAACCTCAAAGACTTGTGGGACATCAGATGTACCAACATATACATAATGGATGTCCCAAGAGGCAAGGATAAATGGAAAGAAAGAATATTTGAAGAAATAATGGACAACATCTTACCAAATTTGATGAAAAAAATTAATCTATACATCTAAGAGTTCAAATAACCCCTAGCAGGATAAATACAAAGATATTTACATCATAGTCAAACTGACAAAGTGAAAGACAAATAAAGAATCTTGAAAGCAGCAAGAGAAAAATTATTATTTCATGTACAGGAGATCTTCAATATGACAACAACTAATTTTTTTAAAATCAGAAACCATGGGCACTAGAAGTCATTGTGATGACATATACAAAATACTTAAAGCAAAAACTACCAAACAAACAAAACTATTTATAAATAACCAAATGGGATTTATCTGTGAAATGCAAAGTGACCAATCATATTAACAGTTAAAACAAGAAAAAGCCCATGATCATATCAATTGATGTAGAAAAAGCATTTGACACACTTCAACATACATTTATGATTTTTTTTTAAAAGGTCTCAACAAACTAGAAATAGAATGTAACTTCCACAACCTAATATAAAGAATCCACAAAATCTACAGCTAACATTAAACTTAAGGGTGAAAGATTGAAGGCTTTTTGTCTAAAATCAGTAATAAAGATAATATATCTACTCTCACTACTTCTAGTCTATGTTGTGCTGACAATTCTAGACAGTGAAATAAGAAAAAAAAATCATTAAGGATATAGGAAGGAAGATTGGAAAGGAAGAAGGAAAACTCTCTTTATTTAGAAACAATATGATCTTATGTGAAGAAATACCTATGGAATCTACAAAAAAACTTTCTAGTACTAAAAATTAGTTTAACAAGACCACAGAATGCAAGGGCAACACACAAATTTCAATATTTACTAGCAATAAACCATTGGTAACTGAAATTTTAAAATACAGTTCTGGCTATTATCTGAATGTTTTGTGTCCCCTTCCCCCAAGTTCATATGTTGAAAACCTAATCATCAATGTGATGGTATTAGATGGGGCTTTTGGGAGATGATAAGATTATAAGGGCAGAGTCTTCTTGACTGGAATTGTGCTCTTATAAAAGAGGACCCAGAGGACACTGCCTTGCCCCCTTTTGCTTCATCATATGAGGTTACATCAAGAAGGCCCTCACCAGATGACAGCAAATCTGCTGGCACCTTGATCTTGAACTTCCCAGGCTCCAGAATTGTGAGAAATAAATTTCTGTTGTTTACAGGCCACTCAGTTTATGGTATTTTGTTATAGCAGCCCAAATAAACTAAGTCTCATTGATAGTTACTGCAAAGAAAATGAAATACTTAGTTATAAGCTTAACAAAACATGTAGAGGACCTGTACACTGAAAACTGTAAAACACAATGAAAAAAATGATATACTGTATTTGTGGACTAGAAGACTTAACAGAATAAAGATATTAACAATCTTGACAAAGAAAAAGTGGAAGGAATGGAATTGCGCTACCTAATTTCAACAGTTACTATATAGCTACAGCCATCAAGACAGAGTGATATCATGCAGAGATGGACATATAGATTAATGTAACAGAACAGAGAATTCAGACACAGACTCACAAAAATATCCCCAACTGATTTTTTCTTTTGCATTAAAAAAATGTCTTACTAATATATAATTCACATACAATAAAATGTACCCTTTTAAGTTGTATAATTCAGTGGTTTTTAGTATATTTGAATATATGTGCAGCCATTACTACTGTCTAATGCCAGAGCATTTCTCATTTAAAAATGAAGCCCCATACCCCCTATTCCCTTCTCCCACTAGCCCCTAACAGCCACTAGTCTACTTTCTATTTTTATGGATTTGTCTATTCTGACCATTTCATAGAAATTGAATCATAGAATACAGCCTCTTGTGACTGACTGGCTAGTTTCACTTAGCATAACATTTTCGAGGTTCATCCATGTTGTAGCATGTATCAGTACTTCTTTCCTCGTTAATGCCAGATTATATTTCATTGTATAAAATTTTGTTCATTTATTTGTTGATGGACTTTTGGGTTATTTTCATTCTTCAGTCATTATAAAAATGCTGTTATGAACATTTGTATACAAGTTTTTGAGTGGAGATATGTTTTCATTTCTCTTGGGTATATACCTAGGAGTGGATTATTTGCTAGGTCATGTGGTAGCTCTATGTTTAACAATTTGAGTAGCTACCATATTGCTTTCCAAAGTGGCTATACCATTTTACACACACACGAGCAGTGTATGAGGGGACCAATTTATGTATATCCTCACAAAGAGTTGTTATTACCTGTCTTATAATAGTCATCCTAGTGGGTATGAGGTGGTATCACATTGAGGTTTTGATTTGAATTTTCTTAATGACTAATGATGTTGAGAATATTTTCAGGGGCTTATTGGCCATTTATGTATCTTCTTTGAAGAAAAGTCTATTCAAATGATTTTCCCATTTTTACATTGGTTTGTCTTTTCATTGTTGAGTTGTAATTTTTTTACATAAATTACCCAGTCTCAGATATTTATTTATAGCAATGCAAGAACAGCCTAATATAGCAAGTGTCACTCAGATCTACTTTCTTTACAAGAGTTCTGGGAGTGGCTCCTTCGGGACGCTGATGGGACTCTTTCTAGGGATGACTTGTAAAAGGAGGGTTGGTAGGATGAACTACAGCCCCCCTGCAGCTGCAGCTGGTCTTGAGGCTGTAGCTGATATTCATACCCCTGCTCCTCTGCTGTGCATTCTGGATTCTCCTTACCATTGACGAGTCCCTGTGAAGGTTTAGGTGACTTTCCTAGTGGGGTGACTCAGACTCTCAAAACGGAGGCATTCTGGTTCCTGTTTGCCATATCTTCTTAGGCTGTAGCTGCTGAACTTGTCCATTTGCCATCAAAATTGTGCAAGGTGGTACTAACAGATGTCCAAGCTGATAATCTGGGTATCAAAAATATGCCTCCTGCCTCCATTGTGTAACAATAGCTGGACTGCCTCTTTATGATAAGAGTCAATCACCCCAACCAGGATCCTTTCCTTGCCTGCTGGTCCTTGGCCTGAAGGGCCCAAAGTGCCTGGATGATGAGTTAGCTTAAAGTTCATTGAAGACTCTTGCTGTGTTCCCTGGTGGAAATGTTTCCCCTTTGGGAACCAAGACCTTTGACCCTGTGGGCTACATTTGTGAGAATGAAAACAGAAATTTTTTAAGTGGGTCACTGGGACTGATAGCAAGTGGGGACACTGCTGCTCCCACACCATGGATTCCTCTCCCAGGTATTCTGTTGGGGATACAGCACTATATAATGGTGATTGTTGTGGAGGGTAGTGCTTTTTTTTTATTTATTTAAAATTTTAAGTTCTGGTATACATGTGCAGAATGTGCAGGTTTGTTACATAGGTAAACATGTGCCATGGTGGTTTGCTGTACCCATCAACCCGTCATCTAGGTTTTAAGCCCCACATGCATTAGGTATTTGTCCTAATGCTCTCCCTCCCCTTGCCCCCCAGCCCCTGATAGACCCTGGTATGTGATGTTCCCCTCCCTGTGTCCATGTGTTCTCATTGTTCAACTCCCACTTATGAGTGAGAACATGTGATGTTTAGTTTTCTGTTCCTGTGCTAGTTTGCTGAGAATGATGGCTTCTGGTTTCATTCATGTCCCTGCAAAGGACGTGATCTCATTCTTTTGCTGAGAATGATGGCTGCATAGTATTCCATGGTGTATATGTGCCATATTTTCTTTATCCAGTCTATCACTGATGGGCATTTGTGTTGGTCCCAAGTCTTTGCTATTGTAAATAATGCTGCAGTAAACATACGTGTGCATGTGTCTTTACAGTAGAATGATTTATAATCCTTTGGGTATGTACCCAGTAATGGGATTGCTGCGTCAAATGGTATTTCTGGTTCTAGATCCTTGAGGAATCACCACATTGTCTTCCACAGTGGTTGAACTAATTTACACTCCAACCAACAGTGTAAAAGCATTCCAAGGATAGTGCTTTATCCTCACAGGGTATCACTTCCAAGCTGGCACTTTAGCCAAGCTTTCAATAGGCTGTTCCATTGCTTATGAGGCCACTAGCTTGGGTGGTGTGCCATATGATGGGTTCAGTGGATTCCATGGTCATGTGACCACTGTTGTGTGTCCTTTGCTGTAAAGTAGGTCCCTTAGTCTGCTGCAGTGATACATGGAATGTCACGTTGGTGGATTAAATATAGCATAAGCCTTTGGATGGTCATGTTGGATGAGACTCTGCAGGTAGGAAAGGCAAACCCATACACAGAATACCTGCCTGTTCCTGCGAAAATGAATGGCTGCCCCTTTCATTATGGAAAGGGTTCAATATGGTCAGCTTGCCACCTAGTGGCTGGTTGGTATCAAGGGATATTGTTGTACTGAGTTTCAGCAATGGTTTTTATTGGTGTCATGGTGATTATTTGGCTATGACAGTAGCTTGGGCCCATGGATAGCTTCCTTCTTTGCTTCTGTGTCTCCTCTGTTTATGAATCCATTGTGCCAGGACTAGGGTGGCTGATGAGAAAGCTGGCTGACATCAATGGGTTGAGTCATTCCACTCAGTTATTTAATGCCTCTTCAATGGTAGATGCTCTTGGGATCTGTGGAGGAAAAGGATGGAAGCAAAATTGGCAGAAAGAGAAAGTGGGCTGCAGTGTAGTCAAAACCAGTCCTCAGCCAACCCTATGGGGAATTCTAAAGCTGGGATGATGCTTCAGAGATGTTCCCTGAGGAGGTGAGGGGGTCAGGTCTTTTGTTTCTTTGTTTTTTTGTTTTTCGTTTTTTGTTTTCTTTTTGAGATGTAGTCTTGCTCTGTGGCCCAGGCTGGAGTGCAGTGGAGCAATCTTGGCTCACTGCAACCTCTGTCTCCTGTGTTCAAGCGATTCTCCTTCCTCAGCCTCCCGAGCACCTGGGATTATAGGGGTGAGCCACCATACCCAGCTAATTTTTTGTATTTTTTAGTAGAGATGGGGTTTCACCATGTTGCCAAGGCTGGTCTTGAACTCTTGGCCTCAAGTGATCCCCAGCTTTGGCCTCCCAAAGTGCTGGGATTCCAGGCATGAGCCACCACAGATCAGGTCTTAACAGTCCCACATTGACTAGTTATTTGTTGCAAGCTGTCCCTAGAAGGTGGCAGGACCTTGAATAAGGCAGCTTCCTTTAGCAAGACAGTCACTGAAGAAGGCTGTCAGCATACAAGCTTCCCAAAAGCTGGGGGAATAAATCCTCCAGTCTTTTTTTCCCCTATGTATGTATGTATGTATGTATGTATGTATGTATGTATGTATTTATTATACTCAAAGTTCTAGGGTACATGTGCACAATGTGCAGGTTTGGTACATAGGTATACATGTGTCATGTTGGTTTGCTGTACCCATTGACTCATCATTTACATTAGATATTTCTCCTAATGCTATCCCTCCCCCAACATGAACAGACACTTCTTAAAAGAAGACCTCTATGCAGTCAACAGACACATGAAAAAATGCTCATCATCACTGGTCATCAGAGAAATGCAAATCAAAACCACAATAAGATACTATCTCACGGCAGTTAAAATGGCAATCATTAAAAAGTCAGGAAACAATAGATGCTGGAGAGGATGTGGAGAAATAGGAACACTTTTACACTGTTGGTGGGAGTGTAAATTAATTCAACCATTGTGGAAGACAGTGTGGCAATTCCTCAAGGATCTAGAACTAGAATTACCATTTGACCCAGCAATCCTGTTACTGGGTATATACCCAAAGGATTATAAATCATGCTACTATAAAGACACATGCACACGTAAGTTTATTATGGCACTATTCACAATAGCAAAGACTTGGTACCAACCCAAATGTCCATCAATGATAGACTGGATAAAGAAAATGTGGCACATATACACCATGGAATACTATGCAGCCATAAAAACAGATGAGCTCATGTCCTTTGCAGGGCTCATCTGTTGCTGGATGAAGCTGGAAACCATCATTCTCAGCAAACTATCACAAGGACAGAAAAATGGCTTTTGTTGCCATTGCTTTTGGTGTTTTAGTCATGAAGTCCTTGCCCATGCCTATGTCCTGAATGGTATTGTCTAGGTTTTCTTCTATGATTTTTGTGGTTTTAGGTCTAACATTTAAGTCTTTAATCCATCTTGAATTAATGTTTGTATAAGGTGTAAGGAAGGGATACAGTTTCAGCTTTCTACATATGGCTAGCCAGTTTTCCCAGCACCATTTATTAAATAGGGAATCCTTTCCCCATTTCTTGTTTCTGTCAGGTTTGTCAAAGATCAGATGGTTGTAGATGTGTGGTGTTATTTCTGAGGCCTCAGTTCTGTTACGTTGGTCTATACATCTGTTTTGGTACCAGTACCATGCTGTTTTGGTTACTGTGGCCTTCTAGTATAGTTTGAAGTCAGGTAGCTTGATGCCTCCAGCTTGGTTCTTTTTGCTTAGGATTGTCTTGGCAATGTGGGCTTTTTTTTGGTTCCATATGAACTTTAAAGTAGGTTTTTCCAATTCTGTGAAGAAAGTCGTTGGTAGCTGGATAGGAATGGCACTGAATCTATAAATTACTTTGGGCAGTGTGGCCATTTTCATGATATTGATTCTTCCTATCCATGAGTATGGAATATTCTTCCATTTGTTTGTGTCCTCTTTTATTTCATTGAGCAGTGGTTTGTAGTTCTCCTTGAAGAGGTCCTTCACATCCCTTGTATGTTGGATTCCTAGGTATTTTGTTCTCTTTGCAGCAATTGTGAATGGGAGTTCACTCCTGATTTGGCTCTCTGTTTCTCTGTTATTGGTATATAGGAATTCTTGTGATTTTTGCATATTGATTTTGAATCCTGAGACTTTTCTGAAGTTGTTTATCAGCTTAAGGAGATTTTGGGCTGAGATGATGGGGTATTCTAAATATACAATCATGTCATCTGCAAACAGGGACAATTTGACTTCCTCATTTCCTAATTGAATACCCTTTATTTCTTTCTCCTGCCTGATTGCCCTGGCCAGAACTTCCAACACTATGTTCAATAGGAGTGGTGAAAGAGGGCATCCTTGTCTTGTGCCAGTTTTCAAAGGGAATGCTTCCAGTTTGTGCCCATTCAATAGATATTGGCTGTGGGTTTGTCATAAATAGCTCTTATTATTTTGAGATACGTTCCATCAGTACCTAGTTTATTGAGGGTTTTTACCATGAAGGGGTGTTGAATTTTGTTGAAGGCCTTTTCTGCATCTATTGAGATAATCATGTGGTTTTTGTCATTGTTTCTGTTTACGTGATGCATTGCATTTATTGATTTGTATATGTTGAACCAGCCTTGCATCCCAGGGATGAAGCCAACTTGATCGTGGTGGGTAAGCTTTTTGATGTTCTCCTGGATTCGGTTTGACAGTATTTTATTGAGGATTTTCGCATTGATGTTCATCAGGGATATTGGTCTAAAATTCTCTTTTTTTGTGGTATCTCTGCCAGGCTTTGGTATCAGTATGATGTTGGCTTCATAAAATGAGTTAGGGAGGATTCCATCTTTTTCTATTGATTGGAATAGTTTCAGAAGGAATGGTACCAGCTCCTTTTTATACCTCTGGTAGAATACAGGTGTGAATCCGTCTGATCCCGGAGTTTTTTTGGTTGGTCGGCTATTAATTATTGCCTCAATTTCAGAGCCTGTTATTGGTCTATTCAGAGATTCAACTTCTTCCTGGTTTAGTCTTGGGAAGATGTATGTGTCCAGGAATTTATTCATTTCTTCTAGATTATCTAGTTTATTTGCATAGAGGTGTATATAGCACTCTCTAATAGTAGTTTGCATTTCTGTGGGATCAGTGGTGATATCCCCTTTATCATTTTTTATTGTGTCTATTTGATTCTTCTCTCTTTTCTTCTTTATTAGTCTTGCTAGTGGTCTATCGATTTTGTTGATCTTTTCAAAAAACCAGCTCCTGGATTCATTGATTTTTTCAAGGGTTTTTTTGTGTCTCTATCTCTTTCAGTTCTGCTCTGATCTTAGTTATTTCTTGCCTTCTGCTAGTTTTTGAATTTGTTTGCTCTTGCTTCTCTAGTGCTTTTAATTGTGATGTTAGAGTGTCGATTTTAGATCTTTCCTGCTTTCTCTTGTGGGCATTTGATGCTATAAATTTCCCTCTACACACTGCTTTAAATGTGCACCAGAGATTCTGGTACATTGTGTCTTTGTTCTCATTGGTTTCAAAGAACAACTTTATTTCTGCCTTTATTTGGTTATTTACCCAGTAGTCATTCAGGAGCAAGTTGTTCAGTTTCCATGTAGTTGTGCGGTTTTGAGTGACTTTTGTAATCCTGAGTTCTAATTTGATTGCACTGTGGTCTGAGAGACAGTTTGTTGTGATTTCTGTTCTTTTACATTTGCTGAGGAGTGTTTTACTTCCAATTATGTGATCAATTTTAGAATAAGTGCAATGTGGTGCTGAGAAGAATGCATATTCTGTTGATCTGGGGTGGAGAGTTCTGTAGATTTCTACTAAGTCTGCTTGTTGCAGAGCTGAATTCAGGTCCTGGATGTCCTTGTTAACTATCTCGTTGATCTGTGTAATATTGACAGTGGGGTGTTAAAGTCTCCCATTATTATTGTGTGGGAGTCTAAGCCTCTTTGTAGGTCTCTAAGGACTTGCTTTATGAATCTGGGTGCTCCTGTATTGAGTGCATATATATTTAGGATAGCTAGCTCTTCTTGTTGAATTGATCCCTTTACCATTATATAATGGCCTTCTTTGTGTCTTTTGATCTTTGTTGATTTAAAGTCTGTTTTATCAGAGACTAGGATTGCAACCCCTGCATTTTTTTGCTTTCTGTTTGCTTCGTAGATGTTCCTCCTCCATCCCTTTATTTTGAGCCTATGTGCATCTTTGCATGTGAGATGGGTCTCATGAATACAGCACACTCATGGATCTTGACTCTTTATCGAATTTGCCAGTCTGTGTCTTTTAATTGGGGCATTTAGCCTATTTACTTTTAAGGTTAATATTGTTTTGTGTGAATTTGATCCTGTCATTATGATGTTTACTTGTTATTTTGCCCATTAATTGATGCAGTTTCTTTATAGCATCGATGGTCTTTACAATTTGGCATGTTTTTGCAGTGGCTGGTACCAGTTGTTTCTGTCCATGTTTAGTGCTTCCTTCAGGAGCTCTTGTAAGGCAGGCCTGGTGGTGATAAAATCTCTCAGCATTTGCTTGTCTGTAAAGGATTTTATTTCTCCTTCACTTAGGAAACTTAGTTTAGCTGGATATGAAATTCTGGGTTGAAAATTCTCTTCTTTAAGAAAGTTGAATATTGGCCCCCACTGTCTTCTGGCTTC
Organism: Theropithecus gelada; assembly: GCF_003255815.1. Lineage (NCBI taxonomy): Eukaryota > Metazoa > Chordata > Mammalia > Primates > Cercopithecidae > Theropithecus > Theropithecus gelada. The sequence goes on along the minus strand of NC_037689.1, from coordinate 109,690,356 downwards.
TAGCATTTCTGCCAAGAAATCCACTGTTAGTCTGATGGGCTTCCCTTTGTGGGTAACTCAACCTTTCTCTCTGGCTGCCCTTAAGACTTTTTCCTTCATTTCAACCTTGGTGAATCTGACAATTATGTGTCTAGGGGTTGCTCTTCTCAAGGAGTATCTTTGTGGTGTTCTCTGTATTTCCTGAATTTGAATGTTGGCCTTCCTTTCTAGGCTGGGGAAGTTCTCCTGGATAATATCCTGAAGAGTGTTTTACAACTTGGTTCCACTCTCCCCATCATTTTCAGGTACACCAATCAAACATAGATTTGGTCTTTTCACATAGTACCACATTTCTTGGAGGCTTTGTTAGTTTCTTTTTACTCTTTTTTCTCTAATCTAGACATCTCACTTTGTTTCATTAATTTGATCCTCAATCTGTGATACCCTTTCCTCCACTTGATCCAATCGGCCATTGAAGCTTGTGCGTGCATCACAAAGTTTTCGTGCTGTGGATTTCAGCTCCACCAGGTCATTTAAGTTCTTCTCTACACTGTTTATTCTAGTTAGCCATTCGTTTAATCTTTTTTCCAGGTTTTTAGCTTCCTTGCAATGGGATCAAACATCCTCCTTTAGCTCAGAGAAGTTTGTTATTACCGACCTTCTGAACCCTACTTCTGTGAACTTGTCAAAGTCATTCTCCATCCAGCTTTGTTCTATTGTTGGTGAGGAGATGCAATCCTTTGGTGGAGAAGAGGCACTCTGATTTTTAGAATTTTCAGCTTTTCTGCTCTGGTTTCTCCCCATCTTTGTGGTTTTATCTATCTTTGGTCTTTGATGTTGGTGACCTACAGATGGGGTTTTTGTATAGATGACCCTTTTGTTGATGTTGATGCTATTCCTATCTGTTTGTTAGTTTTGCTTCTAACAGGTCCCTCAGCTAAAGGTCTGTTGGAGTTTGCTGGAGGTCCACTCCAGACCCTGTTTACCTGTGTGTCACCAGTGGAGTCTACAGAACTGCAAATATTGCAGAATCGTAAATATTGCTGCCTGATCCTTCCTCTGGAAGCTTCATCCCAGAGGGGCAGCCGCCTATATGAGGTGTCTGTCGGCCCCTACTGGGAGGTGTCTCTCAGTTAGGCTACATGAGGGTCAGGGGCCCACTTGAGGAGGCAGCCTGTCCGTTCTCAGAACTCAAACGCTGTGCTGGAAGAAACACTGCTCTCTTCAGAGCTATCAGACAGGGACATTTAAGTCTGCAGAAGTTGTCTGCTGCCTTTTGTTCAGTTATGCCCTGCCCACAGAGGTGGAGTCTAGAGGCAGTGGGCCTCATTGAGCTATGGTGGGCTCCACCCAGTTTGAGTTTCCCAGTCACTTTGTTTACCTACTCAAGCCTCATCGATGGCAGACACCCCTCCCCCAGCCAGGCTGCTGCCTTGCAGATTGATCTCAGACTGCTGTGCTAGCAGTGAGCAAGGCTCTGTGAGCATGGGACCTGCCAAGCCAGGTACAGGAGAGAACCTTCTTGTCTGCCAGTTGCTAAGACCTTGGGAAAAGTGCAGTATTTGGGCGGGATTGCCCTGTTTTTCCAAGCAGTCCTTCAGGGTTTCCCTTAGCTAGGAAAGGGAAATCCCCCAACCCCTTGTGCTTCCCAGGTGAAGTGACGCCCTGCTCTGCTTCAGCTCACCCTCCATGGGCTGCACCCCCTGTCCAACCAGTCCCAAGAGATGAACCAGGTACCTCAGTTGGAAATGCGGAAATCATCCGTCTTCTGTGTCAATTACGCTGGGAGCTGCAGACCAGAACTATTCCTATTTGGCCAACTTGGAATGCCCCACCATAATTATTCTTTATATATTGTGATACAAGTCTCTTATCAAGTAAGTATATGATATTAAATTATTTTCTCACATTGTATGAGTTGTCTTTTCATTTTCTTTATGCTGTCCTTTTATGTAAAAATGTTTTTAATTTTGATTAAGTCAAATTTACCTATTTTCTTTTGTCACTTGGTTTTTGGTGTCATATCTAAGAAATTGTTTTATCCAAGGTCACAAAGATTTACTCCTATGCTTTCCTATTAGAGTTTTATAGTTCTTATCTGCTAAGTATAGGTCTATGATCCATTCTGAGTTGAGTTTTGTACGTTTTATAACGTAGGTGTTTACTCTTTTGAATGTGGACGTCTAGTAGTCCAGCATGCCCAACTGATGTTCAGCAAAGGGGCAAAAGCAGTTCAATGGAGAAATGAGAGTTGTTCCAACAAATAGTGTCAGAGTAATTGTTCACTCATATTTTAAAAGAGAACCTCAACATAAACCTCTTCCCTTATGGAAAAATTAACTCAAAATGGATCATAGAATTAAAGGCATATCTTACGACTATAAAAGTTGTGGAGGAAAACATAGGAGAACATCTTCATGACCTTGGGTTAGCTGAAGAGTTCCTGGACATGACACAAAAAGCACAATCTATAAAAAAATTGATAGTTTTATAAACATGATAATTTTGACTTTCTCAAAAGTAAAAGTTTGCTCCAGTAAAGACATCATTAAGAGAATGAAAAGACAAGATACAGACTGAAATAAAATACTTGCAAGTCATATATCTAACAAAGGGATTGTATCTAGAATATATATATATATTCTATATTATATTACGTATATATAATAAAAATGGGCAAAGGATCTGAAAAACACTTCATCGTAGAAGATATACAGATGGTAAATACGCATGTGAAAAGATGCTCAACATCATTAACCATTTGGGAAATGCAAACTGTAACCATAATGAGATCCCACTACATACTTGTTAGAATGACTAAACTTTAAAAACCTGACAAGCACTAAAGAAGATATAGAACAATTAGTGATAATGGAAAACAGTATAGCCACTCTGGAAAACAGTTCGGCATTTTATTATCAACACACCCTTAACACACAATCCAGCAATACCACTCTTAGATATTTAAGTTAGAAAAAATAAATGTATGTTTAGACAAAAACCTGTACATGAATGGTCATAACAGCTTTACTCATAATTGCTAAAAAACTGGAAATAACCCAAATGTTCTTCGGTGGGTAAACAAACAAACCATCGTGCATCCATATAAAAGAAAACTACTCAGCAATGTGATTGAATGGGCTATTGATACATACGAAAATACAGATGAATCTCAAAGGTGTTATGCTGAGTAAAATGAACCACTCTTAAAAGGTTACCTACTGTATGATTCCATTTATATGACATTTTGGAAAAGGTAAACTATAGGGACAGAAAACAGAGCAGCAGTTGTCAGAGGTTAGAGGTTGGGAGAGTTTTATTACAAAGAGGTAACAATAGGGAACTTTGAAGGGTGATAGAACTGTTGTGTATCCTGATTGTAGTAGTGGTTACATCAGTCGATGCAGCTCTTAAAACTTCTAGAAATGTACACTGATGTGTGTGTGTGTGTTGATTATAATGATTGTTACATGGGTATATATACCTGTCAAAACTCATCAAACACTTTAAATGGTTGAATTTTATTCTGTGTAAATCATGCCTCAATAAAGTTGATTTTTCTTTTTTTAAAAAAGAGCCTCCCACCATAATCCCACACCTTAAAAATAACTACTATTGACAGTTTAGTGTGTACTTGTCTAGAACATGTAAGCATGTTAATATAAAAGATTTTCCAGTTGTATAAATAGAATCGTTGTACATAATATATGTTGTGCTCTATATTGCTTTATTCACTTAGAGGGCTTGGACAGATGCATATAGATACATATATATAATGTTTATGTATCTACCATATTTTAGTAGTTGTATTTATACTATTTTGTAGATATAACACCATTTATTTAACCAGTTCTACTGTTGATTATTTAGATTGCTGCCAGTTGTTTTGCTACTATTATCTGTGCTACAATAAACAACCATGTACATACATGTTTTTGTAAGTATATTGATAAGATATATTTCTAAGAGTAGGGTTACTGGGTGACAGGGTATGTATAATTTGAATTTATATAGCTCTTGACTTATTGCCCTCTATAGAAGCAACTAGAAAGTTTAGAATGAGAAGTGAGTACATCATGCAGTTTCCCATCCCAAATCCTTGAACTTCGTTATCTTTCATAGGATCATGCTGATATCGAGTGGAAGTTTGCAAGGACAAAGCTCTGGATGAGTTACTTTGATGAAGGTGGCACCTTGCCACCTCCTTTCAACATCATCCCCAGCCCCAAGTCATTTCTATACCTTGGTAACTGGTTCAACAACACCTTCTGCCCCAAAAGAGACCCTGATGGTAGACGGAGAAGGCGCAACTTGAGAAGCTTCACAGTAAGACTTTTAATTTTTAAAAAATAATTTTAAAAAATTGAGATGGAGTCTCACTCTGTCACCCAGGCTGGAGTGCAGTGGCATGGTCTCGGGTCACTGCCAACCTCTGCTGCCTGGGTTCAAGCAATTCTCGTGCCTCAGCTTCCCCAGTAGCTGGGATTACAGGCGTCCACCACCACACCTGGCTAATTTGTTGTTGTTGTTATTTGTTTGTTTGTTTGAGATGGAGTCTCACTCTGTCATCCAGGCTGGAGTGCAGTGGCACCATGTCGGCTCACTGCAACATCCACCTCCCGGGTTCAAGCGATTCTCCTGCCTCAGCCTCCCAAGTAGCTGGGATTACAGACGAGCACCACCATGCCGGGCAAATTTTTGTATTTTTAGTAGAGACAGGGTTTCACTATGTTGGCCAGGCTGGTCTTGAACTCCTGACCTCGTGATCCTCCCGCCTTGGCCTCCCAAAGTGCTGGGATTACAGGCATTAGCCACTGCACCTGACCAAAATTATGAATCTTATTAAACAAAACTGTTTCCTCCTGTCCCTCCTTTGTGACACTCACTGTTTTAAGCATCATAAAATCATTCCAACATATATTTGCTTTGGGGGTTTGTCAGGCAGGAGCTCCCGTATCATTCTCCAGTCCTAATATTTGAAAATATATTCAGATGTTTGGGTGGGTAGGGTGCTGGGACTGCTCATGTAACATCTCTATTTTCAATTATAGGAACGCAATGCTGACAGCCTGATACAAAATCAACATTATCAGGTAAAGCTTCCTCACAGGGATGAAGCACAATAGTTGTTGGTTGGTTCTGTGGAGGAGAAGCAAACTTCACTCTGGCTATGTCTGGACACGATCCCATTTGACTGGGATAGGAGGCTTGGAAAGGCTGTAATTTATCAAGGACTGACGTACCTTCTCCAAGTGGAATCACCTGCTTTATAATCCTGTTCATGGCCCTTATGCACTGCCTCGGCTTGATCAGCAACAACTATGACTTAGAAAGCTGTCTTCATTGAAATTACATAAAATAGAATATGTGGTTGGTCAGTCAGTCAAATATATGAGTACCTACTGTACATAAAATACTACACTAGATACTAGAAAAATCACTATGAACAAAAAAGATACAATCTTTCTGCCCTTATGAAATTTGTTATCTAGCAGGGATAAAATAACACGTCATTAAAATTACAGTTGACTCTTGAACAACAGAGGATTGAACTGTGTAGATCGACTTACAGGCAGATTTTTTCCACCAAACGCAAATAGAAAATATAGTATTCATGGAATGTAAAACCACATATACAAGAGGGCTGACTTTTTGCATCTGCAGGTTCTGCAGGATGACTGCAGGACTTGAGTATGCATGGATTTTGGTACACGAGGCGGGGGGCCTGGGACCAATCCCCAGTGTATAACAAGGGATGATTGTATTAAAATTAAGTGATTAAAAGGATAAAAACTGCCATGTAGAAAAAATACATAGGGTAATGGTAATATATAACAGGAGGAAACTAACCTCAATGAAGTAAAAGCTTATCTGAATGTCAGGAACTTAGATCTTGATAAATTACAACATGACTTTAATCAAAGAAATAGAGAAGCACTTCTGTATTTTGTTAAAAAAAAAAAAAGTAATAAACCTAATAAACATTAGGGCACTCTTCCCACCAGCTAGAAAACAGCCAAGCATACAAATATCACCAACATCTCTTGAGAATAATCCTTGCAAATCACAAATAAGAGACAACCATCTCTCACCATCCTGATCAAAAGAAAACCAAAGTAGAAAAATGTTCTACAGCGTTTGAAGGAAATGCATCCTTATTCTATAGGTCACTTCTCCTAACTTTGTTCCCCTTAGACCATAACTAACAAAGAGAAGCAGAAAATACGGTATTTTGTATGTAAACCTCCTCTCCCTACTCCCGCCTTCAAATGTTATTCCTTTTATAATAACAAACCTTAAATAAGATTCATTGTCTTCATGTTCTGCTTCATAGCCCTCAACAATAACAAAAAAAAAAAAAAAAAGGATTCCTGCACATCTCAGTGAGTTCCTCAAGTACACATAGTAGAAGCAGCAATACCATTGGCCTTAAAATCAGACTGAAGTAGAATGAAAGTCTAATCTTGACACTTACTAGTTGTGTAACATTGGATGAGTCAGCCTATTGAGGCTTGACTTCCTCATCTGTAACATGGGGATAGTAATAAAACTTAACTTACAGAGTTGTGAAAATTGAGTGATGAGTATGTATAATATGTATTATGTGCATGTGTTGCCTGACACATTGCAATAAGCGGTAGCTATCATCATCACCATCACTAATACAAACTGTACTGACCACGTGCAGACTACTCCCCTGGGAGCTAAGTGAAAAGAGGACATTCCTGTATAGGAGAAGTGTAGGTTGACTATGAGAAAAATATCTTCACTATGTAATTAGTGGACATTAAAATCAGCAGACTTAGTGACTCTGAAGAAAATTCTCTCAATTTTATAAAAGGAGAATAAAACTCTCATTTTACTAGGAGTGTTAACGTGCAATCCATCCTAAAGGAAAAGAATATTAACTATATGACCATGCAAGAATTATTCCACTGGAAATACATGTTTACCTTATGCTCGGGTAAAAAATTTTCCTTTAGGGTGAATTTGATTCTGACACTAAATTCAGAGACACAATAGTTGTTTAGCCAATAGACTTAACTCATTTTTTATAGTAAAAGGCTGGATCCTATGAGGATTTTCCACTGGAAAGGAGGTCTAAGCATGTTTTATTTCCTATGTAAGTTTCTTATTGTACTGAGAGCCTGAGAAGGAGATTGAATGCCTCTTCATGTTTTGTAATTCCAGGAAGTTATCAGGAATTTAGTCAAAAGATATGTGGCTGCTATGATAAGAAATTCCAAAACAAATGAGGGGCTAACAGAAGAAAATTTTAAGGTAATTTAATCATGAAGTGGTTTCTCATTTTACATATCATAAGCATCATTTAATCTTCACAGTGTGTGAGGTTTCTGGTGATGGAATTTCATCTGCTTACGATATAGCAAAGCCAGTTATAATGCTTATTCTCTTAGAATTGTCTCTCATCCAGTAGACCGAGAGATTTTACCAATGTATGTCACACCACAATCAGTGTCATGAAAGAAGGAAATCTGCTGTATGCGTTCTTTTAATATTCTGAGTGTTTCTCAGTGTGGAAATTGAATGCTTTAAATGATGTGGCAAGGATGCATGGTGGTGAGGGACAAGATAGCAAAGGGAAGATGCCTGGAGACTTAAAGATCTTCTTTACTTAAAAGATATAAAATCAAAAAATCTGTTATTGAAAACCAAACACTGCATGTTCTCACTGATAGGTGGGAACTGAACAATGAGATCACTTGAACTTGGGAAGGGGAACATCACACACCGGGGCCTATTATGGAAAGGGGGGAGGGGGGAGGGATTGCATTGGGAGTTATACCTGATGTAAATGATGAGTTGATGGGTGCTGACGAGTTGATGGGTGCAGCACACCAACATGGCACAAGTGTACATATGTAACAAACCTGCACGTTGTGCACATGTACCCTAGAACTTAAAGTATAATTAAAAATAATAATAATAATAATAAATCTGTTATTAAATATAAGGTCTTAAGAAACTCTACCATTAAACATTAAAATTCTACTAGTGGCATTAGCCTAAAACAATCGTTTTCAACCAGGGGTAATTTTGTCCCCAAAACCACATTTGGCAATGTCTGGAGATACTTTTGGTTGTCACACTGGTATCCAGACAGTAAAGACAAGGTTGCTACTGAGCATCCTACAATAAATAGTACAGCCTCCCACAACAAGAAGTATCCAGCCCAACATGTCAATAGTGCCAAGACTGAGAAATCCTATCCTAGAACACATCTATATATATTTTTCTTTTTTAAAATTTTTATTATACTTTAAGTTCTGGGATACATGTGCAGAACGTGCAAGTTTGTTACATAGGTATACATGTGCCATGGTGGTTTGCTGCACCCATCAACCCATCATCTACATTAGGTATTTCTCCTAATGCTATTCCTCCTCTAACCCCCACCCCCCGACAGGCCCCTGTGTGTGATGTTCCCCTCCCTGTGTCCATGAACGTCTATATTTTCTAAGGCACACAGGAAGGCCATTATTCTAATTCATAGACATAATTCATCTACCGAGGGTCTGCTATGTTCCAAGCACTCTTCTACGTGCTCTGGTACAGTGGTGAGCAAGATCTAACCAGCTCCTACTCTCAAGGAGTGACAAACAATAATAAAGGGTGATGAACAATTGTATATTCTGACAGGTTAAACACAGGCCACTGTGGAAACACAGAGAGGAGGGACTCTCAACTGGGACTTGGGGAGTCAAGACAGACTTTCCAATGGAAGTGATGCTTAAGCTGAGGCTTGAAAGCAAAGCCAGCCAGATAAAGGGGAGCTGGGGAGAAGAGTGTTCTAGACAGAGAGAACAGCACAGGCAAAGGCCCAGAGGCAAGGGAGAATATGTCCATACAGGTGGACAGCAGAGAGCCTAGGAAAAGAGTAGAAAGATGAGACTGGAGAAAGCAACAGGTACTAGGCCTTGAAAAACCTTGTAGTCCATGGTATGGCATTTCTATTTTTTCCTAAAGTTAGTGACAAGTTAGTAACAAGTTTTGAGCAGGGGAAGTACATGAATAAATTTCAGCTTGACTTTTAAAGGAACAGTCTAGTATGTAAGCATTCAGTTGGAGATAGAAGACATTTCATACAGGTTTGAACAGGGCCCCCTGTCTCAAAACAGCAGTCTCATCACCTGACATTCCACTTCTCTAGTTTCACTCGTTAGAGTCTTAAAAGCTTTTTCCTCTTCAGTAGTCCTTTTATATGCAGACACCTGTGAGAGCCAGTGTCCTAATCTAATACCTTGTTAGTTAATACTTGAGCAGGAGTTAGTCCTTATGAAAGCGCCTCAACAGACTAATCCCTACTAAAGTGTTAGCTAATCCTGAATCAACTTTACCCATTGTACAATTTTGCCAGTGGCCAGCCCTGCCCACGGAATTATTAATATGTTTTTCTTGTGTTTGAATAATGGCAGATTTTTCTGGTGTTTTATTTTGTGCTTTACTACTAGGCAAAAACCTGGAACATTCCAAAGGTATCTAATGTGCCTACTTTGAAATAAAGACCAAGTTTCTTGACATAATATGTCTCCTCTCTTTTCCTAGGAATTAAAGCAAGACATCTCCAGCTTTCGGTATGAAGTGCTTGACCTCTTGGGAAATAGAAAACACCCAAGGAGAAGCTTTTCCACTAGCAGCACTGAACTCTCTCAGAGAGATGATACTAATGATGGCAGTGGTGGGGCTCGAGCCAAATCCAAGAGTGTCTCTTTTAATTTAGGCTGCAAGAAAAAGGCTTGCCATGGGCCACCTCTCATCAGAACCATGCCAAGGTCCAGTGGTGCCCAAGGAAAGTCAAAAGCTGAGTCATCAAGCAAACGCTCCTTCATGGGTCCTTCTCTCAAGAAACTGGGTCTCCTGTTCTCCAAATTTAATGGTCATATGTCTGAACCCAGTTCAGAGCCAATGTACACAATTTCTGATGGAATTGTTCAGCAGCACTGTATGTGGCAGGACATCAGATATTCTCAGATGGAGAAAGGGAAAGCAGAGGCCTGTTCTCAAAGTGAAATTAACCTCAGTGAGGTAGAATTAGGTGAAGTCCAGGGCGCTGCTCAGAGCAGTGAATGCCCTCTAGCCTGTTCCAGCTCTCTTCACTGTGCATCCAGCATCTGCTCCTCAAATTCTAAACTTTTAGACTCCTCAGAGGATGTATTTGAAACTTGGGGAGAGGCTTGTGACTTGCTCATGCACAAATGGGGTGATGGACAGGAAGAACAAGTTACAACTCGCCTCTAAGTCAAGCCCTAATCATCTGTTTTGGAACTCAACAGAAATTTGTAATTTCCTTGCTCTCAGAGGTGACACAGAATATGATTCCCTCACTGCCCCTGCCCCCAAGAAAGGAGAGTGAAACTCCTATTATTTGCATCATCTTTTATAGCCACATTCTCCATTTTTGTTATTATTACTTTCATTATTATTTGCCTTTTTAATAACTGTACACACTAAGTCCATATTACAACCAACTGAAGGGGTGTTGCACCTAATCAGTAGAGGTGCAGTTGGGTGCTTAACCCTTTTGCTTTGCTTTTCTCACCCATGCTTCCTTGAAGCCCCAGGTGCCACTTTGCTACTCTTGCTGCTACACAGATTCCTGACCATCCTCAGGATCTCATGCCATCTTCCCACAGAGCTGAGGGATGTGGTCAGCAGTCCCAACCAGCTATCAGATAAGGCAAACTACCCTGCCCATCTTTGTTGCCATTCAGTGCTACACGCTGCCCATGCTGGGTCAATGAACAGCATCAAAGGGAGGCTGAAGAGATTCCAAAGAATTGTCAGCTTGTGGTTTCTAGGTATAAGTGGCTTGTTTCGTTCTTAAATACTACAACTTCTTATTGTGAGGGCTGTTGAATTTTCTTGTTTCTTAAAGATGTGTTAGTTTCCTAATGTGTGCCAATGAAATATTTACCCGATAGTATATGTCATATCTAATAAGTTAGGTGAATTATTTTTCTGTGTTTGTGTGTTTCAGTTAACTTACTACATTTTAAAATTTGATAGTATCAAAATTAGTATTTAGAATTTGTGCTGTTTTTTAAAAACGTCTACTACACTCTAACCAATAGTCACCACATCTCATACATTGGCAAGATAAATAGTTGTCATATTTGTCGGGTCCTACTCTACTGTTGATAGTTTTAATTATCATAGCTATCAAAGAATTTCTAAGATAAAAGCCTGAATTTGAAATATTTTTATCAGAAAAAAATGGCATATTGCTGAAGTGTCAAAATATGAGAAAAGAGCATCTTCATTTTAATTAATTGCTTTATAAAAACGGCAATTCTAGGTATAGATAACCTAATTCAGGTTGCAGTTTTAATATTCATTGGGGGCAGTGGAATTTGCATGTGTAAATTATGTTAGATATATAACATAACAACCCTAGTGGATTCATGGAATTATAAACATGATCCAAATTCTACTGTCTTCCAAGGAAGCCACATTTATACATCCAAACAAGTTCTTTTCCACAGCTTAAGAGTACCTCATCAGAATACAGTAGTTCAAGTTAAAAAATAAAGTCCATAATGCATATGGTCATCATTTTAGACCTAATAACCACTGAGAACCTGCTGAGCAAGGACGGTTTTTACCAACGTTAGCACAAAGGTTCCCTCAATTTAGACTCTAACATATGACCTGAAACAACTCTAGGTCTGAGTCCTAGAGATTATATTAATAGTGTGTAGCCCAGAAAAGTAAAATAGTTAGGTGTCACCCTGTTTTTTTAAAATGTCCACCAATAGGAATCCATTTAGATTAATATATGTAAACATACAAGTAAGAGAAATGAGGAATTTTCACTCTGCAAATACGCCTCCAAACTAGCTTTTGATAGTGTGGTTTCTGTTATTTGAATGGATTCCCATCTCTGTCTCTAGCCTGGAGAAGAGCAAAATGGAGGGAGAGGGGCCAGAAATAGGAGGAGGTTTTGAAGAATAAAGCCTTGGATCCAGGGAAAAGTGATCAAGTGAAAACGCTGCGTCAAGACCCATTTGGCAAGAGGTTGTCCAAAAATAATTCCTTGATCATATCTGAAGTGGTTATTTCCTCAAATCAATTTCTGCCCTGCTTCACTGAGACTATCATAAATGGCCTTGACATTTAATAACAGGTTACTTTCCAGAAAGGTTTCTAAACTTACAGATGCAGCTTTCCAAATTGTCAAATTCACTTTGAATAATAATAGAACCTGGGCTACATTCCTAACTCATATTAACAGCACCAAAATAGCATATAACCCCATTTTATAAAAAGAAAAACATGTTTTTCTCAGAAATGTATATCACTTCTGAAAACTTATGTATAAGTGTTCTAGCAGTGACCTTATCAACTTGTCAGAAAACAGGCTAGCCAGACATGGAACTGTATTGCAAAAGTCTTCTGTCACTTATGTTCTAAAGAGATAATATGTGTAAATCAATCTCTACTATTGAAAGAACCAGTGTCATATTTCACAGGAGTACATTCCTTTTCAGATCTTCTCAGGGTTATCGTTGTGACTTGGGCTTAGGACTTCACTAGCTATAGTGAAGCCTCATTTAGGATGGGGGTTAAAGCTAAACAGCTATTGCCCTAACTTCCATGTTGGTGACACCAACATTTTTATTAACTCTAATTCAGTACAAAGTAGGAAAGGAAAAATATTCTGTTCACTTCCTTACTCTCTTGATCAAGTATCATAAAAGGTATTTCAAGTGAAAATGCTTAGGTGTATCTTCTGACCCCAGAGGAGTTATAAGCCAACTTGAGAGTACATTTATAAACATAAAAAGTTAAGAACTAAAAGAGAACTTTATAAAGGATCTACTCTATTCCAACCTCATATTCTACAAGTAGAAAATAAAGAGGCCCAGAGAAGGACAATGACTTGCTCAAGGTCACAGAGCTGGTCAATAAACTCAAGCCTTCTAGATTATAGAAGACATTTATTAGTAAGCATATATGTCATATATATATGTGAACATGAAGTGGCCACTACCGACACCCTTTTGTTCATTTGCCAAAAATGCTGCGAACTCCAAAAACTTCAGACTTACATTTTTAAATGTAAAGTTAAAAATGTACTGCAAAGTCAAACACAAATAATATAAAAGTCATTTACTACTTATCTAAAATATCCATATCATGGTCCACCTACATTACAGTTGGCTTATCACTTCCAGACACCTTGGATTCATTTATCTCATAAAGTCACCCTAATAATAAAGGTAAAAATTACAAAGAAAATATTTGAATTCTATTAGAAAGTGACCATTATTGAAGTATCTCCACTTCCAGCTTTAAGTCCAGTGAAATGCAAAGACAGAGGAAAGATTCTAAATTTAAAATCATTTTTGGAAAATGCCAAACTTAACAGGGATATAAATGCTTCAAGTTATGCTTCTGTCTACTTACATGGAGATATTAAAAAATCCCCTGTTCTGCCTCCATCATTTTTCATTCTACCGTGACCTAACTTAGGCTATTTCAGCTAAGTCATAAATACCTGTCTGCAATTTGATTAGATAATTTTTAAAAAACGAACACCTCCACTTTTCAAATGACTTAATACCTTTTCCAAAAAGAACTTTATAGTTCTTATGGCAGTGCAAACCTCCTCTGAAAACTTCAGTGGGAATTTTAGAGATAATAATGAGGCCATACCTTAGCCTGAAAATACAAATAACCATTGGCATTCACGTTGCATCGTGGGTGAAACTCGAGTGGTGTTTTGCCTAATAGTTTTAGTGCTCCAGACCTTGGTTTGTTAAATCATCAGGTAAAAAGTACTTGAAGATAGGCAGCAAATCCTTTGTTTAAAAGTACCTAAGAAAAAATGAGGCTGGGCATGGTGGCCCACTCCTATAATCCTAGCACCTTGGGAGGCCAAAGTGGGCGGTTCACTTGAGTCCAGGAGTTCGAGATCAGCCTGGCCAACATGGTGAAACCCGTCTCTACTAAAAATACAAACATTAGCTGGGCATGGTGGTACACGCCTGTAGTCCCAGCTACTTGAGAGGCTGAGGCATGAGAATCACTTGAACCTGGGAGGCGGAGGTTGCAGTGAGCTGAGATGACACCACTGCACTCAAGCCTGGGTGGCAGAGCGAGACTGTCTCAAAAATACATAAATAAAAGTACCTAAGAAAAAAATAGTATATTTTCTTGGTAATCAAGTTTTCAAAAGATTGCTCATATAGACATAGTAAATGCAAATTGATTCAAGTGTTCAGATCATTTAAATAACCTCTTCATACCTACTTCACAGCTCTCCCTACCTTCAACCCCTGCAGCTTTGCCTCAAAACTATGGATATTTTAGATTGTTTCTTTGGCTTACTTTATCTAGATAATTGCTCCAAATATCCACCTTGTTGGTGTAGAACTCGACAGTGGGATCTGAGTACCCCAAATGAATGTGAGCTTTACTTTAGCACAGAGAAACATTGTTACCATTATATTTCCAATGAACCTTCCAGTAACTTTTTTCCAACAGATGTGGGTTTTGGCTTGCTTTGCCTTTTGAGGGATGTCTGTAAAAGTGAGAACGTGTTTATGTATATACATACACACACATAACAAAACTTAATAGCATTTGATTGTTCTGCCCTTGGCCCTTTATCCCTTTAGGTAATTACTAGATCATTTTGAAGAGAGGGAAGCAAGAATAACTTTTCAATGGAGACATATCCTGAGCTGTGAGGAATTGCCAAAATGAACTGCCATGACAGCATCTTCCGTAGCACTTTTATATTGAGAGCTATCAAAATTTGAGGTTTCTGGTTTTGTTAAAAAGAAAAAAAGCATTTAGGTCAGAATAACTTACCTGGAAGATTCAAATATACACATTTTTGGCAAAATAAAGTAAGTCTGCATACTTCAGATTTACTGTATACCTGAGATTTGATGCATACTTGAGGTGTTAATATTCATTCATATGCTGTCACATGGCCTAGGATTTTCATCTATTGTGTGGTGATCCAGAGGAGGTGTTAGTGGGTGCCTTGTGAGAGCTTTACTTTTAGAAAATGTAATGTTTAAGAAACAGAGTTAACTGCTGGAATGATAGAGGCAGCAAGCCAGTGTGCTCTAGCATCTTTAGGCTATTTGTGTTATCCCCAACTTGAGTGGATTTGTATCTTGCACTTGATTATTGGATCTGTGTTCATTCTTTTTCTAAAGCTATACCATCAATGTTTGTGGTACCTGAGAGACATATACATATTAAGAATTATAATATTTAAATATAAAACTAAGTGGAATGCCCTTATGCCAAAAAGCTAGTTTTCTTATCTGATGTGAAAAGTTGTGAAAGCTCTAGAGGCTTCCTGTTACTACACAAAGAAATGGCAAACAATTTCTGTAGGAACATAAACAGCCCACAACTTTTGATCATTGAAATCAACTGTTATACATCCATCAAAGTAGCATGTATCTGTCCTACCCTCTTCCCCCTCAAAGAACTTTCTTTATAACTCCAGTGACTTGATAGAACCAAAAAAGACTAACTGAAGTAGGTTAGAATGGCTTGCAATGTGAAGGTCATTTTCACAATTTTTCAGCATATTTGCCCTTTGACTTTAGCAGGTTTGGGGGCAACCTAACATCCCAGGAGCTTACATACGTACACACAAAAGGCACTGTCCTCAATGGCACTTGAACGAATATGTGGCAGTGTGCCTTTTATTTAAACCTAAGGCAGCCAACCATTTGAAAGTACAATTAAGCTGGGATTGGCCATTTTATATTGTTTCCCCAAAGTTCAATATATCCCCAAAATACTCATTGCCACCAATTGCCTTCCAACCTAGGAACCATCTTGACAGTTATCCAGTCTTACACAACTCTTAAAGCTGATCCTTGGAAGGAAGAAAGGAGGCTTTGGATTTTTGCTGGGATTGGGAAACTTAGATGGTGATAGTGTAGTAAAGAGACAGTTGGAAAAGCCTTTGAAGTAAGGACGAATGAGGATATGCACTTTAAAACATGGGGCTAAACCACCAAATTGTCAATTTTTTGGATGACCAAATTGAGATGAATCACCTGAATAAAAAATGTAATTTAAAATAGTTAATTAAAACATTAACATCACCATTTCTCCTTTAATTAAATTCAAAAACTGCAACAATATATGAAAGCAGAACTACCTGTAAATCATTCTTCAAATTTTGGGTCATATTTGGGTTAAATTTCAGGTGTTAACAAGTTCTCAACCTTGGGATCACTGTAAATATAAGTTCAACACACCACACCCATAGTGAAATACCACAGATGGGCTTTTATAAATATGTACATTTTAGCCAATTGGAAAGATCACTTTCTTCAAATTTTATCTAAGAAATAAAGTGGGTTTGTCGAAGCAACATGAAAAAGAAATGAAAGCTAAAATTAAGGAAGGGTACTATGGCAAAAAGTCAGATTATATATCTGCTGTCATCTTTTAGCCTCATAATTTGGAATAAACATAAAATAGGATTATAATGACTGATATTTTCATAAACATACCAGAATTTATGCACCCAAATGAATGTGGTCCTTTAAAGTAGTCACCTTAAAAAGCCATACCCATATTCTAATGATGCTGCCATTACTCAACCCACTTTGGACTTGTGCTTTTGAAATGACTTTCAAAGTCCACAGTACAATCTCTGAATATCCTCAATGGTAGAAAATCAGGATCCTATAAGATTAAATTTTTAGGAATTTAGAAATTGCCAAAAGTAATTTTAGATCCACACTTGGTAAAACATGCGGTGGTCAAGATGAGTACCACTTTCTCTGGTTAAAAACAAACAAAAAAACAAAACAAAAAAAATTTTCAAGTGCTATTACACAATAGGCACTTTGATAGGCACAATTATAAAATAATGAGACTGTCTCTTGTGGGATTTGTAAGGGATCTGGAACTGCTCTTGGGAATCTAGTTTTTTCCCCTAATTAACTTTATTGAGGAATGATTTATGTACAATTACCTGCATCCATTTAAAGTATACAAATTGGTGAGTTTTCAGAGTTGTATATACCCCTGGAAACACCAGCCAAAATCAAGTTATAGAATATCTCCGTCACCCCCTCAAGAATCCTTGTTCCCCTTTGTATCCTGGAATCTAGTTTCAATTATGCTTGGAGCAGTGGCAGCCTTACATGAATAAGCACATAGCCTCCTGAAGAGAACACCTTAAAGAGCAATATATTTAGATAGAGAAGCTTCACTGATTTGGGAACCATAATGATTAACCCTTGAAACATTTGTGTTTAAATAGTAAAATGCATTGAGTTCCAATGGCTTATTCTGTAAACTCAGAATTGACTCCTCAAACTTATTTGATCCTTAAGAAATGACATTGTATAGCACAGAGGCTCTGATGACTAGGCTGTTATCAGGGAGGGGGGTGGTAAAGAAAAACCACTAACCTCCATAGAGAACAGAAGGGAGGATTTTGGACTCATAAGAACCCATGGTGGCAGAAGCAATGGAAAGAGACTCTAATGGGAAGATGGCAGCCAGCTAGCTGAATATGTTCAGGTCATTTGAAAGTCACATATTCAGATTAGGTATTTCCTGTATAAGATCTAGTCATAGTATTTAAAGTATAGCCTCATCATGTTGTGGTCACACCTTGCAGGACCTATTAAGCAATCAGTTTAAATATCCAAAGCAAAGTAACCCGTAGTCCAATAATCAGTGATAACTGTGCTTATCGTACTTGGGCAGGAGAAGCAGACAGAATTCTCAAGTGTCTTAACAGGATAATTGGGACCAATGGCACCAAAATGAATATTATGTGAGCACAAGAAGAGTCCTCTAAACCCAAACGGTTAACACATTAGTCTGTGGTTTAGTATAAAAGGAAATTCAATTCGATAAGTTAACTTTAAAATTAACTGTTCAAATTATTACCTTAAAGTAAAAGTAAAGCTTTATCTTATCTCAACAGTAAAGACACAGACCTTCCCCAGGATACTTCAGATAAGGATAAACACATCCTTCTCAAGCAAATACATATTAGTTTGTTTCTTATAACATAAGAATGCACACCAGAGGTACTCTCCAACAGAAGAATAAACTCTTCACAGGATTTAATTTATTCCACATTTCTAAAAAATGGGGTTGAAATTAGGGATGGGAGTTTCTTTCTACTCAAAACAATGAATGCAGTCTGCAGCAACAAGCTAATATTTGGTAGCAGGAAGGAGAATACTAGAAAATATGGGCTATGTGTAATTCATCTTCTAAACCTAGTTGGCAGCCCCAACCACATATCACCATAGAGAAAGTGTGTCAAATTTCAGTTTAAAATGATACACCTGTAGCATAATCATGAAAAGGGAAAATTCCAAACGTGTCTGTGTAAATGGCATTGGCTTTGAAGAGTATTTTAAAAGTGGAAATCTCTTTGAATAACTATCACTTTTATTTAAACACTTTCTGTAAGTGCATAGTGTCAATCTTAATGTATTAAAAAGAATCTGGTACAATAAAATAATTTTGTGTATTTTTAGCTTCAGTATCAATAAAATAAAGTATTTACTTTTTTTCCCTTAAATGTGTGACAACTCAGATTTAAGGTGTTATGTTCCTCCCTTTTTCAGTGTAATCATTTGTAGCCACCTATTATTAACATTTATGAACAACAGATTTCACAATGTAATTTGCCTAGCAGAAACACTAACGGGAGACCTCCACAGTCTAATATATTTTGAAAAGTGTATGAGAATAAATATTCTGATTTTTGTATCTTCCATTAAACAAAGCTGACTAGTAATTAAGAATTCAATAATAATTTATAAGAACTATGGGCTGAAGTAAAGAGACCAATACAGCTTTAAAGCTATAGCTTACAACATCGAAAAACCTTAGAGGCCCGATCCCGGAAATTAATTATTCTGCACTGAGTACTTAAAGTATGATACATATTGCATAGAACAGTTGGAATCTGTGAGACAGTGAGAAAACATATAAACGGAGGTTAAGCTGGTCATGATTAAACCAGTGTCATGTGAGGACATTTGAGCAGTAATTCCAGAATCAGTTGACATTTCTCCTTCAGATTTTTTTTGTAGTAACAAACTTTTCAGCAACTAGCGTTCCACTAATTCAGATTCCTAAAGTTTGTCTTATTTTACTGATTCACTTTTATACCAGCAGGGCACTGGTTAGCATATCAGAAAAGCTTAACTTTCAGCTAAATAACTCACCTGCAAGTCTTGGCCTAATTATTTTAAGCATAAATGAGTGTACAACATTTACACACTGGTTAGATAAGGATAATTAAAATAAGCAGAAGTATACCTGACAAAGATTTGCAACCAGCATATACAAAGAACTTCTATAATGCAATAACATAAATTATGTGAACACACGTCACAAAGGTATACAAATGAACAAGCACATAAAAATGTTTGATATGAAAAACAATCAGGGAAATGCAAATTAGATACCACTTACTACAATGAGATACCACTTACTACACATCCACCAAAATGACTAAAATAAAAACCACTGACACCATCATCTGCTGATGGTAATGAGAAACTGGAACTGTCATACACTGCTGATGGGAGTTTAAAATGGTACACCCACTTGAGAAAAATGTCCTGCAGTTTCTCATTAAAAAAAAAAAAAAAAAAAACTAAACATGCACCTCACCTATGACCCAACAATTCTATTCCAGGATAAATGAAAACATGTGCTCATAAAAAGACTTACAGAAAAATATCCATAGAAGCTTTATTTATAACATGTAAAAAAAACTGGAAACGGTCCAGGTGTCCACCAAAAGGATAAACTATGGCATATTCATACAATGAAATAATATTCAGCAATAAATTTTTGATACACACAACATAAATTCCAAATACATTAAGCTGAAATAAGTCTTATACAAGAGAGCATATACTTTCATTTATGTACAGTTAGAAAATCAGAAAACTAATCTATTGGGGAAAAATCAAAACCAAGAGTGGTTACCTAGGGGAATGGGATAGAAAGATTTGACTGGGAAGAAGCATGAAGAGACTTTCTGGGGATGATAATGTTATCTTGATCAGGGCTTGGGTTTCACAAGTATTTATCAAACCTCACTGCATCTAACACTTAAGATTTGTGCATTTCACTGCATGTAAACTTTACCTCAAAAGAAAAAAATCTTTAACTACTGTTGAACTCTAGTTAACAATATGCATGAAGTGTTTACAACAGGTAATCTGTACTTAAGTTTGCAATTTGCCTTGAAATGCATCAAAAATAAGGACTTATAGATGGATATGTGAAAAAGCAAGTACAGGAAAATGTTAAGTATAGAACTTAGGTAGTAAATATACAGATGTTAACTGAACAATTCCTTCAACTTCTCTGTGTTTAAAATCTTTTTATAATAAAATGTTGGAGAAAAAATAAGCAGTGAGTAAAGAAAAAGAACTAAATTAACAAAATCCTATGCCATGTTTCAAAACAACCAGGAAAGGAAAAACTTCTTGGGTAGTTGAAGCTATTTTAGCAGAGCTAAAAGGAATTAAAGAAAATCGAAACAAACTTCAACTGCTAAAACAAACAAAACAACTGAATATAAAATAGCTTTTTATGAAGGTAAAAATTTTCACTTTGAGGTAGCCAATATACCAGAGAAAGGAAATAAAACATTAGTTTAAGTCTAGTATTAGGGTAGAATTTTTTCAGCAATTCTGCAAACAATTTGGAAAAACCTGTATTATATAGTCTGGAAAGAGTCAAAAGTTCTGCAAGAAAGATTTGCTAATTAGGGTGAGGGGACTGACCATCCATATAACACTAATAAATCAATACTATGAACCAATAATGTTTGGCTAGAATAGATTTTAACCTTTTTATCCACTGACTGGTCTGAATTTACAAGAACTGATTCAGTTTAACCTCAATATTGTTTGTAATGACCCCACCCCCCCTTCACAAAAGGTCTACTCAGTGGCAAGAGACACCTACCAGGAAAAAAACTAAACAATAGTCAGGTTTTCTTGTTTCCAAGATCACCTCTCACCAGCGGCCATAAGAAAAAAAGTAAACTCAAAAGTGGTGGTGATCGGCCAGGTGCGGTGGCTCACGCCTATAATCTCAGCACTTTGGGAGGCCGAGGTGGGTGGATCATCTGAGGTCAGGAGTTCGAGACCAGCCTGACAAACATGGAGAAACCCCGTCTCTACTAAAAATACAACATTAGATGGGTGTGGTGGCGCATGCCTGTAAACCCAGCTACTCCGGAGGCTGAGGCAGGAGAATCACTTGAACTCGGGAAGGGGAGGAGGTTGTGGTGAGCTGAGATCGCACCATTGTACCATTGTTGCCTGGGCAACAAGAGGGAAACTCCTTCTCAAAAAAAAGAAAAAGTAGTGATTACTGGGAAAACAATTACTGAAACAGTAAAACCTGAATTGGTTCACTTACCTCAATTAGTTTCCACTACAAATAAATGTCATGTGTTTATTAAAATTGGTTTTATGTGTAGCTAGCAAATATTAATTACAGAATTTCAAGAACCCATTTTCCATCCCATAGCTTTCCCCAAAACTCTAGATGTTTTAAAGGGCGGACTTTATGTGACAGCCTCTCTACAACCTTATAATTCTTTTCAGGATTCAAGATAACATTTCAAAAAAACCAAATTCATACTAACTTCATAAGCAAACATCTCCTCTCCAGATGGCAGGTTACCAAGGTAGTTTTTATTATCAAAAATTTCAAACAAAATAGCATAATGAACCCAAGTTTCAATGATAATTATTCAATGACACACAGCTAGTGTCATTGAATAATTAAGTTAGTGTTCTTTCATCTATAATACTCATCCTGAAATTATTTTGAAGCACCTCCCATAATCACTCTAAAGCAGTTTTAGTCACACAGCAGGTCATTACCTAAACTCAGGTCAATCCTTTCCTGAAGCTACATCTCCCACACACAGGCACCCTCCATGTCCATGAAAACTATTTTAGGGAAAACTGCCTTTGGTCATTGAGGTGGAAGAGAAGACAAGTGTTCTAAATCAAGCTGCTCCTACTGAAACTCAACATTCTAGGCAGGATGGAGGGAAACAAGAGGTTGTCTCTTGCTATATAGAGTATCCCTTATCCGAAATGTTTGGGACCAGAAGCGTTTGGAATTTCAAACTTTTTCAGGTTTGAGAATATTTGCTTTATATTTACTGGTTGAGCATTCCTAATTCGAAATTCCAAATTGCCACAAAGAGCATTTTCTTTGAGCAGGAAGTCAGTGCTCAAGAAGTTTCAGATTTTGCAGCATTTCGGATTTTCAGATTAGGGATGCTCATATTAGTTCTGTTGAATTCTTATATAAATTATATGAATTCTTCATTATAAACGTAAATATAAAAGGCCTTAAAGAGGTTTCATATGAAATGAACTAAATTTGGCCCAGATTTACAAAAGTCTAGATTAAGTTCATGCTCCACCCTTCCCAATAGACTATATCATTCATTATCTATGGAGATTTGTTTAAGTTCTGAATGTCTGGTGTTCACATAAAAAAAATCCCATGATTTGTTTATTCTTTTAAATCCAAAGCTTACACCTTGATTATAAGCTTTAAGGAAATGAAAGCTGTTTTAAATTCGTAAGTCTTACAATTCAACAGTAAAACCAACTCAATGTTTTCATCTGCTCTTAATCAAGGCAGAAAGCCACAATCAGTTTTGAGAATATATACAGCATACAAATGAATTTAATTATTTTTCCTGGCTATGAGAAATTATCCAGCTATTTACCTTTAGCGTAACCAGATTCATGGCAACAAAGGGCTGTAAGTAAAGGGTTCCAAACAAACTACAGTGCCTTTATATTTCCTTCCCTAAATAAACAATTCTAAATGGATGAAATTTGGTTAAAAGCAGAGAAAAGACAGGATACCTTTTGCAACAAGAGCAACTTAAGAGGTAATCTGTAAAAAGGAGAAGTCTACCACTATGTTTATCCTATATGGTGATTAAGTGTTAGGGTTTTGTTTTGGTTTTCATCACAAAAACCACTTCCTTTTTACCTGGCAGCTGCCTCCAAGAAAGACTGCAGACTTCTGCAGCAGTACAGGTTACCCTCACCTCTACCCCAACAATAGGAAGGCCAGGACTCACTCCTTGATTATTTCTTAGAGAAGACTGATTGTAATACATAAACAAAGAGAACTTGTATGATTTAAGCAGGCCATAAACACTGACCTCAATTGATAGTTCACAATCTAGTACACACATTGCTTCCAGGTTACGTTAATACCAATCATGATTAAATTTCATTAATTGGTAATAGACCACAAGGCAAGGCAGCATATACAAGTTTGAAATAAAAACAAATCTACTGGAAATCTAAGGCAGATGCGCTTGTCTCAAAACCCGCCAAATTCCAAACCGGTATTCTCAAGACTACAATCTTCTAAAACACCCCTTAGAAGCTAGTGAACCACTGACAGCTGAAGACAGAGGACAAGCACTTTCTGTGATATGTATACTTCAGAAATGTTTGCACATTCAAAAAATGTTGGGAAGGGGCTATTCCATGTTATAAGCTTGAGTAAAATAAACCTTCATGCAAAACACAATTTGCAGGCTGCATAAATTGAGAACCCAGGAGGTTAGCAGAGAAGTTAAAAACACTAATACACACAGTTGGTTGTTATAAAACATTAGTGCACTGCCATCCACCTTAAGTTGTCAGATGCTAACTTGTAGTGCAAGGCCTTCTTAAAATCAAGGATACAAAACCAAATCCAATCAGTACTATTATGAAGCAGAACCCTTTACCACACTGGCTTATTTAGAACTCATCAATATCAATCACCTTGAGAACAGTACATTGAAGATACATCTTCTTTGCAATGTTCCACTCCAGTACCTTCAACTGTTCAAGTACTTCAAGCCCTGATGTCTCAAATTGTTCTTTTTGGCCAGGGTGTAGCCACAGGGGGAAAGGAGAGACTGATTCACAAACATAAATAACCTTTTAAGAAAGTGATATAAATAGGTTTTGTGGCAACCAAAGAACACTTTTTAAATAGCTGTTTGTCAGGTGAGACAGAGCAAAGCATTCAGGATTATTTGCCCCTCAGAGAAGAACTGATCAATACAGGACATCTTGTGGTCTTCAGATAGATGAAAGGGAGAAGGCAAAAAAGGATGATGAAATGTATCTCACAGCAAGCCAAAGACAAGCCAGGCCTTCAGAGATACAAGATTAAGTCTAAAAACAAAAACGGTAAGATGTGACAATGTCTGGACTCAGAAAACAATAACCCCAAATGAAGGCCTCAGTAGCAAGTTTTTCTCTGACCTTCTCCTGCCCTCCTGTCTCTCAGTCTCCTTCTTCCTCAAAGCTAGCCATAGAAATTAGAGTCCCTCTTCCCCAAGGTGGGTCATAGAAACCAGAACCCCTTTTTCCTGAAAGCCAGCCACAAAACCTAAAAATATTACTCGAACTTTTCTAAAACCTAAAAATATTACTACACCTTTCTGTGTAAAAACTGGCCATAAAACATTTATCTCATCTACCTGGTTTGACTGTCATAAGACCCCCTATTCCAGAGAGGATCCTGTCCCATACCCAGAAGGAAGGAATGTGTGCTCAGAGAGGCCAAGAACACGAATAAGCCTTGTTGGGTTTCCCCTACTCAAGTCCATTAGCAGATCATACCCATTTTGTCCAATTATATTTCCACATGGCTGTCCATACTTCGTTGAACCTAAGCATAAAAATGGACAATTTCCCCTGTATTTTTGGGTCTTCATTCTGAAGGTTCCTGTGTACACATTAAAATTTATATGCCCTTTCTCCTCTTTACCTGCCTTTCGTGAGCTTTCGGTGAACCTTTAGAGGGTGAAGGAGTTTTCCCTTGGCCCCTATAACTATTGAAAGCATAGGACAATGAGAAGTCTAAAGTTCTATAAGAGGGTTATAGATGCTTTAAAAAACATGCACACACACAAAAGAAACATTTTCCAGAGAAAAGGCGTAGATATGGTAGTATGTGCTGCAATGACTCTAGATTAAATAACATTTCAAGTGGCTCTGCAACTACTCCCCACCAGTTCATGCTAAAAATTCACATTCTTTGACAACCAAAATGCCAGAGAAAAAACATGTTGAAACAATCAAACGTCTGGTACTCTTTGCTGACATGAAAACGCAAAAAGAAAAAATCCCACTTGTTTCGGCAATTTTAAATGCTATTTTTTATTTACTGCTAACTGTGCAAAAGACACCAATTCAATACAGTGCAGTAAAACACTTACATA
Source organism: Theropithecus gelada (assembly GCF_003255815.1). Lineage (NCBI taxonomy): Eukaryota > Metazoa > Chordata > Mammalia > Primates > Cercopithecidae > Theropithecus > Theropithecus gelada. The sequence continues at coordinate 109,665,095 of NC_037689.1, read as the reverse complement.
CATCCAGTATTAAACAATAGCGTATGGGATAAATCTAAAGCAGAGAACCATGTGCCTTCAAAACTGATATCACAGAATGCAACTGGCTTCAGACAATTCTCAAGAAACCTGAAGAGCTCTTTAATTTAATATTAAGTGAGTTACCCAGAAGCAAAGGCTCTTGGTTTTACTTTCTAGAAAAAAGTTCAAGTTATTCCAATTCTGCATGGCTTAATATGATGTGTGATCTCTGAACCAATGAAATACTTTATATTCATTTTATCAATTGGTACCATCAGCTAATATAAAGCTGACAAATGGCTGACAGGAAAACAGCTGAATACAATGAAGTATGCTCAATATGGGGCTAGTTGTACATCCATCTCAATTTCCTTAGTCACAGCCCAAAATAATATCCCTTTATTTTAAAGTACTATTTTAAATCAAAAGGTAAAATAATTTTAAAGACAAATAGTAAACACTAATCACCTAAATCATTTAACCACTAACATAAAAAACTTTCTAAAAACAAAAACAGCAAGAAAATGGCAGTGCAAGAATACTTCATACTGCTGGATCTTACATACCCTGAGGTACATAGTGAGAAGCTGGGGGAGATGGAGCAAGATAGCCAATTGGGCCAGGATTTATAGCACCATGAATTTGAGAAGAACCACCATATGCTGTACCAACTGGATGCCAGGGGGGAACACAGGAATAATCTGGCACAACTGGGAGGCAGGAGTCAAAACCTGGCAAAGGTGGCTGCCCATAGGGATCTGACATTACTGGATAATAGACTGCTCCATGAGGGACAGATGAAGGATCAGCATTCGGAAAAGTATCTGAAAGAAAGAATGTATACAGTCTACTTTACATACAAAAATTCACCAAAACAGAACCCCATGCAACATAAGTGGATGTTCTTATGTGTGAAAATAAAATTTATTGACTATAAGAAAGATCACAGCAATTGCAGCAGGAGTACTTTAAATACAAATAATGACTAAATATGAAAATTTCCAAATTAAAAAACTGTGAAATACATGTGTCAAATCTATTCAACGTACAGACAGCTATCTTTCTGGGATGATTTAGGTATCAACAAGCTAAATACATAAATATTCTCTAGAGTCCTTCTAGTTAAATTCTTATAAGAGGTGGTCACAATTGAGTTATCCAATAGTTTTACAAGAGACATCATCCGAATAACCATTTAGCAATGAAAAATTCAGGTGTCTGGACAGTCTGGTCTATACCTGAAAGTATAATTCTGAAGAGCACCCTAAAAGTGTCATCTCTTGAATGTCATTAAGATCAAATTTTAATTTCATAGCACTTTTGCCACAAGTCAGTTCCAGTGGAAATAAATGCTGTTTTGATCTTGCTATAATGAACATACACATTAGACCAAAAAAAAAAAAAAAAATTCATTACTTGGGCTTAGATTAACTCTGTGAAATTAAGACTGCCACTGCCTCATAGTTAATTACAATTAAAAATAGCTCTATAGAAGGTATATTGCACAAAATTAAAAAAAAAAAAAAGACTGACAATGTAATATGCTTTAAAAAAGGAAAGGAAGAGAGAAAGTAGTATTCCTAATATGCACCAGGTAATAGCATACTTATACGTAAGGTCCCAATTAGTTCTGTAACAACCCTGGCAAGTCAGGTACGAACTCCTGAACTCAGGTGATCCACCTGCCGCAGCCTCCCAAAGTGCTGGGATTACAGGCGTGAACCATCAGTATTTTAATACCTAGCCTTTCAGGTAATTGTAGATATTCTTTGATGCTACACCCAAACTACATAAGTGGTAGTTCCTCAAAGGTAAAACTCCTCCTTCACTGAGTTATGCAGATCTTCCAAATGTTGACACATTTCCTCATACAATTTAAGAAACTACATTCAGCTCTACTTATTACAGGAGTTTCAGTTGGTGGGAAGGTGTCAAGCTCGTGGTGGAAAATAAATGTTTTCCTAAATTCTAATTTTTATTTGAAAGCTAAAATTGTATCTTTGAAAACAAATATTACTAGTTATTTATCCTAAAGTGACAGGCTCACTTTGTTCATTTAAGAAAATGCCGACCAGATCAACTAAGTGTGAATAATGATAATTTATCCCTCTTTCAAGTCAGCAAGTACAACTCATAACTTAATAGCACAAGTCTTTTTCCTTAAGTTAATCATTATACTTCATTTAGTATGCAGAAGTGTTTTATAAGTAGTTTCATTTTTGTCACAAAGAAAAATACAACTATTCAAGGATAAAAATTTAGTAAAAATGTCTTTGATTAAACAAAAAAAAATAAGATTGGCATTTTTGTACCATGGGTGTATGGCAGTGAGATAAACACTGATTACTAGCAGAGTCTGGGGCCACTATCAATTTGTGCTTAGGTGCCAGCAGTTTTACCCATCACTGGTTTCTATACCCTCAATGAAAATACAAGCCAGTGAAAGGGGCAAATAAAATCTTAGTAGTATTATGAACACTTCTGACCTCATGACTCCCTTGAAAGAGTCTTAGGGACCACAAGAGGTCCACATATCATGCTTTGAGAATCACTGGTGTAGTATATGGACCTCATGAAACATATGAAAGTTATTACTGAATTACACACAATAAAATCCAACTGTCTTTCTTGCTGGCAATCTCATTACATACTCACCATTTGCTGATGCTTCCGCCTGTGTGCCATCTTCTCTCCTCACCTCACTGTAAAATTGAGGAATGGTTGGATCTACCAGAGGTGGCTCAGTATAGACTGGATAATTCTCTACATGAAGCTGCTGCTGCATCTGTGGCACATAGACCATGGAGTGCCAGTAGTTGTGGTAATAGCACTTGAGCAAGAAAGGGCAGCAAAAAAACAAGAAACTTTACTTTTCTCTATTCTTAATGTAATACAGTTCCCCACAGACCAAAAAAAAAAAAAAAAAGTAAGAATTGGGACATGATTTTCAGGTGAGGTAGCAATGACTTTTTTGACCTAAAAACTTGACACTTTAGTCTGTTCTCTATAAGAACTTCAGGATCTTTTGCGGAATTTGTATCTCATATTTAAACCTAAAAATTCTTTCAGGGAATCGTCTGGAAGACCTGTATACAAAGGTGTCTTTTATAGTATTTTTAAAAGCAAAAAACATCGCACATAGTATTTAACAACAGGGAACTGGATAAATTATATACCCGTAATGAAATACTATACAGGCAACGAAAATCATGCTGTAAACTATTTAAAGAAAAAATGCCTGTATTGCTAAAAGATTAAAAAATTATACAGCATAATCCATAGTTTGTAAAATACAAAAGTTGTAAGAAAATATATGAAAGTATACAGTGATCATAGAGGTGATTTTAGTTCTCTTTATACCATAGTTTCAAAATGTACTACAATAGACACTATGATTTCTAATAAGAAAAATACTGAAATATCTACTCAGCATCTCCTGGTATTCCATGATGTAAAAGGCAGGAAAATATTTTTAAATGCCTCAGTGAAATAGATTACAAAGTTTCCACATGTGACTATAATAAACTAACATAACAGAAGGGCAAGCGGTTTATCAATTCTTGAAACTGAATTTAGGAAAAATAGTCTCAAAGAACAAAAACCCACCCCATTACTCTTAATTTATAGATGTGTACTATTTGGGAAGACAGTTTTCTTGGCACTGACATGTCTAAAGCTTTAGGGAAATCAGTGTCAGGGAATATGAACTAATCTGAGCATTCATCCAAGACAGCATAGAGTTTATCATCATCTGAGAGGTCTTAAGATGCATTATTCCTTTCAGTAAATATGCCATATTGTTACATTTTAAGTCAAGTGTATTTCAGAGGGAAAGTGATCCCTGAAAGACTAAAATAAAAGAGCTCTCACCTCAAATCAGAGACACCTTTCATTGATGAAGACATTTGTCAGTACCCACCTGCCTCTACAACTCAGGGGAGTGGTGAAAAACCAGTGTTGAGCAAGCATCTTTGAACACATGAGTGCTTTAAAAATGCAGCTCTTTATTTTTATTTTTATATTTAATTTATTATAAGTTCTGGGATACATGTGCAGAACACGCAGGTTTGTTACATGGGTATACATGTGCCATGGTGGTTTGCTACACCCATCAATCCATTATCTACATTAGGTATTTGTCCTAATGCTCTCCCTCCCCTTGCCCCCAATCCCCCAACAGGCCCCGATGTGTGATGTTCACCTCCCTGTGCCCATAGGTTCTCACTGTTCAACTCTCACTTATGAGTGAGAACATGCGGTGTTTGGTTTTCTTTTTCTGTGTTAGTTTGTGGAGAATGGTTGCCAGCTTCATCCATGTCCCTGCAAAGGACACAAACTCAGTCTTTTTTTATGGCTGCATAGTATTCCACAGTGTATGTGTGCCACATTTTCTTTATGCAGTCTATCATTGATGGGTATGTGAGTTGGTTCAAGTCTTTGGTATTGTGAATAGTACTGCAATAAACATACGTGTGCATGGGTCTTTATAGAATGATTTATAATCCTTTGGATATATACCCAGTAATGGGATGGTTGGATCAGATTGTATTTCTCATTCTAGATCCCTGAGGAATCGCCACACTGTCTTCCACAATGGTTGAACTAATTTACAATCCAGCCAACAGTGTAAAAGCGTTCCTATTTCTCCGCATCCTCTCCAGCATCTGTTGTTTCCTGACTTTTTAATGATTGCCATTCTAACTGGTATCTCATTATGGTTTTGATTTGCATTTCTCTAATGACCAGTGATGATGAGTTTTTCATGTTTGTTGGTCACATAAATGTCTTTTGAAAAGTGTCTGTTCATATTCTTTGCCCACTTTTTGATTATTTCTTGTAAATTTGTTTAAGTTCCTTGTAGATTCTGGATATTCGTCCTTTGTCAGATGGATGGCAAAAACTTTCTCCCATTCTGTAGGTTGCCTGTTCACACTGATAGTTTCTTTTGCTGTGCAGAAGCTCTTTAGTTTAATTAGATCCCACTTGTCAATTTTAGTTTTGCTTTTGTTGCCATTGCTTTTGGTGTTCTAGTCATGAAGTTTTTGCCCATGCCTATGTCCTGAATGGTATTGCCTAGGTCGTCTTCTAGGGTTTTTATGGTTTTAGGTCTTATGTCTAAGTCTTTAATCCATCTTGAGTTAATTTTTGTATAAGGTGTAAGGAATGGGTCCAGTTTCAGTTTTCTGCATATGGTTAGCCAGTTTTCCCAACACCATTTATTAAATAGGGAATCCTTTCCCCATTGCTTGTTTTTGTCAGGTTTGCCAAAGATCAGATGGTTGTAGATCTGTGGCATTATTTCTGAGGCCTCTCTTCTGTTCTGTTGGTCTATATACCTGTTTTGGTACCAGTACTATGCTGTTTTGGTTACTGTGGCCTTGTAAAATAGTTTGAAGTCAGATAGCATGATGCCTCCAGCTTTGTTCTTTTTTGCTTAGGATTGTCTTGGCTATACGGACTCGTTTTTGGTTTTGTATGAAATTTGAAGTTTTTTCTAATTGAAGAAAGTCAATGGTAGTTTAATAGGAATAGCATTGAATCTATAAATTACTTTTGGCAGTATGGTCATTTTCATGATACTGATTTTTCCTATCCATAAGCATGGAATGTTTTTCCCTTTGTTTGTGTCCTCTCTTATTTCGTTGAACAGTGATTTGTAGTTCTCCATGAAGAGGTCCTTCACATCCCTTGTTAGTTGGATTCCTAGGTATTTTATTCTCTTTGTAGCAATTGTGAATGCGAATTCACTCATGATTTGGCTATTATTGGTATATAGAAATGCTTGTGATTTTTGCACACTGATTTTGTGTTGCACACAAGTTCAGACTTTGCTGAAGTTGCTTATCAGCTTAAGGAGTTTTTGGGATGAGACAATGGGGTTTTTAAAATATACAATCATGTCATCTGCAAACAAAGACAATGTGACTTCCTGTTTTCCTATTCATATACCCTTTCTTTCTTTCTCTTGCCTGACTGCCCTGGCCAGAACTTCCAATACTATGTTGAATAGGAATGGTGAGAGAGGACATCCTTGTCTTGTGCTGGTTTTTCAAAGGGAATGCTTCCAGCTTTTGCCCATTTAGTATGATATTGGCTGTGGGATTGTCCTAAATAGTTTTTATTATTTTGAGACACGTTCCATCAATACCTAATTTATAGTGAGTTTTTAGCATGAAGGGGTGTTGAATTTTATAGAAGGCCTTTTCTGCATCTATTGAGATAGTCATGTGGTTTTTGTCATTGGTTCTGTTTATGTGATGGATTACATTTATTGATTTGCTTATGTTGAACCACCCTTGCATCCACTTGATTGTGATGGATAAGCTTTTTAATGTGCTGCTGGATTCGGTTTGCCAGTATTTTACTGAGGATTTTCACATTAATGTTCATCAGGGATACTGACCTGAAATTTTCTTTTTTTGTGTCTCTGCCAGGTTTTGGTATCAGGATGATGTTGGCTTCATAAAATGAGTTAGGAAGGAGTCCCTCTCTTTCTATTGATTGGAACAGTTTCAGAAAGCATGGTACCAGCTCCTCTCTGTACCTCTGGTAGAATTCGGCTGTGAATCCATCTGGTCCTGGACTTTTTTTGGTTGGTAGGCTATTAATTACTGCCTCAATTTCAGAACTTGTTTTTGGTCTACTCAGGGATTCGACTTCTTCCTGCTTTAGTCTTGGGAGCGTGTGTGTGTCCAGGAATTTATCTATTTCTTCTAGATTTTCTAGTTTATTTGCATAGAGGTGTTTATAGTATTCTCTGACAGTAGTTCGTGTTCTGTGGTATCATTTTTTATTATGTCTATTTGATCTTCTCTCTTTTCTTCTTTATTCACCTGGCTAATGGTGTATCTATTTTGTTAATCTTTAAAAAAAAAAAAAAACAAAAAAAAACAGCTCCTAGATTCAGATTTTTTGAAGGGTTTTTCGTGTCTCTCTCTCTTTCAGTTCTGCTCTGATCTTAGTTATTTCTTGTCTTTTGCTAGCTTTTGAATTTGTTTGCTTTTGCTTCTCTAGTTCTTTTAATTGTGATGTTAGGGTGTTGATTTTAGATACTTCCCGGTTTCTCATGTGGGTATTTAGTGCTATAAATTTCTCTCTAAACACTGCTTTAGCTGTGTCTCAGAGATTCTGGTACATTGTGTCTTTGTTCTCATTGGTTTCAAAGAACAAAACACAGTGCCTTAAGTATCTTTGAATCTGTCTAATTTTCACATAAAATGGAAAGATAGTCATAAAAATATTTTAGGATAATTCATTTATTTTGAGACAGACCACCACAGTGAAAAGTTAGTATGTAATGTTAAATATGATGGCTAATCTAATATATGCTGAGGTTGTGCTGCTTACAGCCCAGTACCCCTCTCTTCAGTTTAATGAGTATTTTGTAAGAGAAACTAAAGAACTGGGAGGCTAAAGCAGACAACTGAACTACCTCATCTTGAGAGATCTCTCAGACAGAAATAAAATTTTTAGTCGCCTTAGTGCTTTTGGTTTTTGAAGTTCAAGGGTCTGATTATCAAAACAGTTTATACTTTGAAAATAGGGCTTATCAAAGAAATTTTAACATGGCACTTACCTGTAATCCTAGATTGAAATAGTACTGCAAAACTTTTGTATCTAAAATTAAAAACCAAAAAAATTAGTGACTTGACTGACATAAGCAATTAGAATTATCTTTTAAAAGCTCTTCTGGCTGGGCGTGGTTGCTCATGCTTGTAATCCCAGCACTTTGGGAGGCCTAGGTGGGCAGATTACTTGAGGTCAGGAGTTCAAGACCATCCTGGCCAACATGGTGAAACCCCGTCTCTACTAAAACTATAAAAATTAGCTGGACGTGGTGGCAGATGCCTGTAATTCCAGCTACTCAGGAGGCTGAGGCATAAGAATCACTTGAATCTGGGAGGTGGAGGTTGCATTGAGCTGAGATCATGCCACTGCACTCCAGCCTGGGTGACAGAGTGAGACTCTATCTCAAAAAAGAAAAAAAAAAAGAGCTTTTCTGTTTCAGCATTATTAAGATATCAATGTAATCTTGCCACATTAATACCATTCTCAATTTTACCTTATAGTAAATGACTACTTACCTACCAATATAGGTAAAATTATTTTCTCATCTAAGGTTTAGTTACCAAATAAAATTTTTATTTCTAATCTTAATTTTAGGCAGATGTTAAAAGAATGTCACTTGGGTAATATTTAGGAAGAATCCAATAAAGGCATTTTCTTGTTTGTTTCAAAATGGAATTTTTACTTTAATACACTTCTAGAACATAAGCAATTATTTTGGTCCTCAGTTACTAGCACTTATATACAATACAGACTAATACTCTACTGACAGAGATTAGTGATGCCTGCTGAGACAATTAGAACAATATGAAACAATTCATCCTGTTTTTATTTGCCATGACTGACATACCACCACCAGAACTCTAAAGAGAAGGGCAATGAGCAAGGTAATTTTTCTTGACATTATGAAACTGAACTATTTCATAAATGAACAAAAACTGCTTTTAGCATTCCAATTGCATCTCTAAATGTATTTTTATTGCTTGACCTGAGATCCACACATATTTTTATTTACAAAGTAACATAATCTGAGTTCCACTAACAGATGAACTTTCAGAAAACCCCTCTTTAAGTTGGAGACTCCCTACACATACAAATACATTTACTGCCATTTTTTAAAAAATCAGCTTGTTGGGCAAGGACTTCATGTCTAAAACACCAAAAGCAATGGCAACAAAAGCCAAAATTGACAAATGGGATCTAATTAAACTAAAGAGCTTCTGTACAGCAAAAGAAACTACCATCAGAGTGAACAGGCAACCTACAGAATGGGAGAAAATTTTTGCAACCTACTCATCTGACAAAGGGCTAATATCCAGAACCTATAAAGAACTCAATCAAATTTACAAGAAAGAAACAAACAACCCCATCAAAAAGTGGGCAAAGGATATGAACAGACACTTCTCAAAAGAAGACATTCATACAGCCAACAGGCACATGAAAAAATGCTCATCATCACTGGCCATCAGAGAAATGCAAATCAAAACCACAATGAGATACCATCTCACACCAGTTAGAACGGCAATCACTAAAAAATCAGGAAACAACAGGTGCTGGAGAGGATATGGAGAAATAGGAACACTTTCACACTGTTGGTGGGACTGTAAACTAGTTCAACCATTGTGGATAACAGTGTGGTGATTTCTCAAGGATCTAGAACTAGAAATACCATTTGACTCAACCATCCCATTACTGGGGATACACCCAAAGGATTATAAGTCATGCTGCTATAAAGACACATGCACACGTATGTTTACTGCAGCACTATTCACAATAGCAAAGACTTGGAATCAACCCAAATGTCCATCAGTGACAGACTGGATGAAGAAAATGTGGCACATATACACCATGGAATACTATGCAGCCATAAAAAAGGATGAGTTCGTGTCTTTTGTAGGGACATGGATGCAGCTGGAAACTATCATCCTCAGCAAACTATCGCAAGAACAGAAAACCAAACACCGCATGTTCTCACTCATAGGTGGGAAGTGAACAATGAGATCACTTGGACACAGGAAGAGGAACATCACACACCAGGTCCTATTGTGGGGAGGGGGGAGGGGGAGCGATAGCATCAGGAGATATACCTAATGTAAATGATGAGTTAATGGGTGCAGCACACCAACATGGCACATGTATACATATGTAACAAACCTGCACGTTCTGCACATGTACCCTAGAACTTAAAGCATAATTAAAAAAAAAAAAAAAAAAGGCAACCTATGGGAGAAAGACTATAGGTGTTTTTTTTCTTTTTTTTTCTGAGATGGAGTCTTACTCTGTCGCCAGGCTGGAGTATAGCAGTGTGATCTTGGGTCACTGAAACCTCTGCCTCCTGGGTTCAAACGATTCTCCTGCCTCAGCCTCCCGAATAGCTGGGACTACAGGCACGCACCACCATGCTCAGCTAACTTTTGTATTTTCAGTAGAGACGGGTTTCACCATGTTAGCCAGGATGGTCTCAATCTCTTGACCTCGTGATCCACCCACCTTGGTCTCCCAAAGTGCTGGGATTACAGGCGTGAGCCACTGCACCCGGCTGTTTTAATTTAATACTTCTGTGCATTTTCAAACTTTTCTATAATGAGCTTTAAAAAGTATAAGCAAAACTGAAAAACAAAGTGAAACCACAAAAAAAAAAAATCAGCTTGTATTTTGACTATTATATAGGAGCATAGCAAAAAGCCTAGTGCTCTAGCTACAGAATATTTTTTAAAAAGAGCAGGAAATAAATTCATGAGTGGCATGGGATTCTACTCCTTGATACATATATGTATCAAATAACTTGTATACACAAATGCACATAGCAATATTAATAGCCAAAAAAGTGAAAGCAACCCAAATGTTCCTCAACTAATAGATAAAATATGATACAGACATACTTTGGAGATATCATGGGTTTGGTTCCAGAAAATAGTAAAGTCAATATTGCAAGGAAGTGAGTCACACCAATTTTTTGGTTTCCCAGTGCATATAAAAGTTATCCTTATGGCTGGGTGTGGTGGCTCAGGCCTGTAATCCCAGCACTTTGGGAGGCTGAGGTGGGTAGATCATGAGGTCGGGAGATCGAGACCATTCTGGCCAACATGGTGAAACCCCATCTCTACTGAAAATACAAAAATTAGCCAGGTGTGGTGGCACGTGCCTGTAATCCCAGCTACTCGGGAGGCTGAGGCAGGAGAATCGCTTGAACCTGGGAGGTGGAGGTTTCCGAGAGCGGAGATCACGCCACTGCACTCCAGCCTGGCAACAGAGCAAGACTCCATTGCAAAAAAAAGAAAAAGAAAAAAAAAAAAGTTATGCTTATACACTATACTGAAGACTTTTAAGAGTATAATAGTGTTAGGTCTAAGAAAACAATGTACATACCTTAATTTTAAAATTCGTTATTGCTGGCCGGACACAGTGGCTCACGCCTGTAATCCCAGCACTCTGGGAGGCCAAGGCAGGCAAACCACTTGAGGTCAGGAGTTCAAGACCAGCCTGGCCAACATGGAGAAACTCCATTTCTACTAAAAATACAAAAAATTAGCCAGGCATGGTGGTGGCGCCTGTAACACCAGCTACTCAGGAGGCTGAGGCAGGAGAATCACTTGAGCTCAGGAGGCAGAGGTTGTAGTGAGCCAAGATTGCACCACTGCACTCCAGCCTGGGTGACAGAGACTCCATCTCAAAAATAAATAAATAAATATACAATACAATACTGCTAAAAAAAAAAAATGCTGACAGAAATGAAAGGAGAAAACGGAGAACACGCTGTTGGAAAAATGATGCCAATAGATTTGCTTGACACACGGTTCTCACAAATCTTCAATTTGTAAAAAAATAAAAATCACAGTATCTGTAAACCACAATAAAGCAAAGTGCAACAAAATGGAGTATGCCAATACATCCATACAATGGATTTTTTTTGGCCATAAAAAAGAATAAAGTACTGATACATGCGACAACATGAACCTTGAAAATAGTATGCTTAGAGAAAAAAGTTAGTTGCAAAAGCCCACATATTGTATGATTCCATTTACATGAAATGTCCAGAATAGGCAAATCCATGGCCAAACTAGAGGAGTGATTGTTAAGGCCAGGAAGAATGGGGAGCACCTACTAATGAATACATGATATACTCTCGGGGTTAATAGAACTTAGATGGGAGAGTGAATGGGGAAAGAATTTGAGTTGAATCACCATGCCAGCAAAGCCTTAGGAGAAGAAAACCTGCTACATAGAGTTCACACAGGAGTAGAAAGAGATAAGGTTGGAAGAGAGACTAGATTGTGCAAAGTCATAAATGCCATAATTAGTCTGTTGAACTTTAATCTACAGAAACCAAAGAATCACTGAAGAGTTCTGAGCTAGGAACACACACAAAGTGGAATAGTACCAGAGCAGCGAGACCAATGGAGACGCTACTCTAACTGTTCAGGGACAAGGTTATAAAGGCATGACCCAGGAAAGAGGCAGTGGGTATTTTTTAAAGACACTCTGTGAAACACTGATTTTTAATAAATCAGCCAAGGTTAACATGCAAAAATCAATTTTATTTTCATGTACAGGACAAAATAGGAAAATAAAAGTTTTAAAATTCTACTTACTACAGCTCCAAAAACCCAAATACATAGGAGCACATTTAACAGAAGATGTAGAAGACTGCTACACCAAAAACAAAAACAAACAAAAAAAACAAAACAAAACAAAACAAAAAAACGTTGAGAAACCAAATGCAACCTAAATAAATTAGCAGGTATACTATGATACCATGTTCATGAATTCAAAGAGACCATACTGGTAAGCACTGACATTCTCCCCAAATTGAGCTATAGATTATAAACACAATTCCTAATTTCCAGAAGGTTTTTTTGGTAAAATTTGATAGTGTAAGAGACATGCAAATGACCCTACCTTACTTCAAACCTTACTAAAAAGACAGTACAGTACTGATGTAAGGATTAAAAAATTGATCAACGCAACAGAAGAGGGCACGAAAATAGACGTGCACTTAAAACAGTCATTTGATTTTTGACTAAAACACCAAAGTGATCCAACGAGGAAAGGAAAATCTTTTGCACAAATGGTACTGCTGGAATACTGGAGATCCATAAAGAAAAAAAAAAAATCACCTCCACTATCCACAAAAATGAATTTGAAATGGATAGTGGACTTAAACATAAAACTAAATGCATTAAGCTTTTAAAGGAAAACACAGGAAACAATCATAATGACTTTGGAGAAAGGCAAATAAGGCAAAGGGTTTTTGTTGTTTTTTTGTTTTTTTTTTAATTTAAGTCAAAGTTTCACTCTACTGCCCAGGCCGGAGTGCAGTTGCATGATCTCGGCTCAGTACAACCTCCACCTCCTGGGTTCAAGTGATTCTCCTGCCTCAGCCTCCCAAGTAGCTAGCATTACAGGCACGCACCACCTCTCCCAGCTAACTTTTGTATTTTTAGTAGAGACAGGGTTTCACCACGTTGGCCAGGCTGGACTCGAACTCCTGACCTCAAGTGATCCACCTGCCTCGGCCTCCGAAAGTGTTAGGATTACAGGTGTGAGCCACCACGCCCGGCCAGTTTCTTAGATTACAAAAGCAATATATACCAAACAATGATCAATTAGATTTCACCAGAATTAAAATCCTCTACCCATCAAAAGGCACCATGAAGAAAATAGATAAGCCACAGAATAGGAGCAGATACTCACAAAACATACCTGACAAAAGACTAGCATAGAGAATATGTAGAGAACTTCCACAACTCAATAACAAGCACCCAATAAAAAACAGAGTAGTCAAAATATGTGCACACTTTATAAAAAATATGCAAATGGCCAATAAGCACATGAAAAAAGTACTCAAACAACTGGATATCCACATGAAAAAATATGAATCTACACATACTTTACATACAAAAAAGTAACTAAAAATGGATCGCAGACCTAAAAGTAAAATGCAAAACATAAAAATCCTAGACCATAACACAGGAGAAAATCTAGATGACCCTGAGTCTGGCAATTACTTTTTAGATATAGCACCACAGGCATCATCCATAAAAGAAATAATTTATATGTTGGAGTTCTTTAAAAGTAAACACACCTGCTTTGCAAAAGACACTTAAAAGCCACAGGCTTGGAAAAAATATTTGCAAAAGATATACCTGATATAATGGACTGTTACCCAAAATATATAAAGAATTCTTAGAAGTAAGAAAACAACCTGAATTAAAAATGGGCCAAACACCTTAACAGATGTTTCAGCAAAGATATATAGATGGCAAATAAGCACATGAAAAGATGTTCCACGTCGGATTTCATGAGGGAAATGCAAATTAAAATAATGAGATATCATTACACACCTATTAGAATGGCCAAAATCCAGAACACTGACAATACCAAATACTGGTATGAATGTGGAACTATAGGAACACTCAATTCGTTGCTGGTGGGAATGCAAAATGATATAGCCACTCTGGAAGACAGTTTGACAGTTTCTTACAAAATAATACATATTCTAATTCAATAGAGCAATTGTAATCCTTGGTGTTTACCCAAAGGAGTTAAAAATATATTTCCAAACGGTGCGGTGGCTGATGCCTGTAGTCCCAGCACTTCGGGAGGCCCAGGTGGGTGGATCACGAGGTCAGGAGTTCAAGACCAGCCTGGCCAACATGGTGAAACCCCATCTCTACTAAAAATACAAAAATTAGCCAGGTGTGGTGGTGGGTGCCTGTAATCCCAGCTGCTCAGGAGGCTGAGGCAGGAGAATCGCTTGAGTCCGGGAGGCGAAGGTTGCAGTGAGCCAAGACCACACCATTGCATTCCAGCTTGGGTGACAGAGCAAGACTCCATCTCTCTATATATATTTCCACAAAAAAACTTGCATGCGAATGTTTAGGGCAACTGTAACCAAAAGTGGAAGCAACCAAGATGTTATTCAGTAGGTGAATGGATCTATAAACTGTGGTACATTCGGATAATGATTTGGTGAGAAAACAAATACATACTGCTAAGAGCCACTCTGAAAAGGCTATATATTGCATGACTGCAACTATATGCCATTCTGGAAAAGTCAAAACTATGGAGACAGTAAAAAATAAGTGATTGCCAGGAGTTGGGGGATGAATACTAACAGGCAGAGCACAGATTTCTGGGGTAGAGATGCTCCATTATAGCATCCATGTGATGCTATAATTAAGGATACATGTCATCATTCATTTGTCCAAACTCATGAAAGCGCAAGAGCAAGAATGAACACTAATATAAACTATGGCTCCTGGATGATAATGATGTGCCAAGGTAGGTTCATCATTGTATCAAATATACCACTCTGGTATGGTGGGGGACACTGATAATATGGGAGGCTATGGACATGTGGGGGCTGGTGGAAAAGAGCAAATCCCTATGCCTCCCTCTCAATTTGGCAAGGAACAGAAAACCGCTCTATAAAATAGATTTTTTTAAAAAACATGATCAGTCACCAGAACGGATAAAGTTAAAGAGAGTGGCGACAATAAATGTTGGTGAGCAAGACAAACTACTGGAATTCTCATATACTGCTGGTGGAAGTGTAACATGGTACAACTTTGGAAAAATGTTTGGCAGTTACTTATAAAAGTAAACACATATCTCTCTATGACCCAGCAATTCCACTGCTAGGTATCTGCACAAGGGAAATAAAAACGTATGTTTACAAAGACTTTTACAAGAATGTTCATAGTAGCTTTTTTCATAACAGCCCCAAACTGGAAATAGTCCAGCCATCTATCACCAACAGGAGAATGGACAAACTGTGGAACAGTCATACAATGAAATGCTACTTGGCAATGAAAACAAATGGACTACTGACACATGCAACAACAGACAAATCTCAAAATTATGCCAAGTTTAAGAAGCCTTCTATAAAGATTATATACTATATGATTACATTTCTATAAAATTCTAAAACAGGTAAAACTAATCTATGGTAGAAAAAAGTCCAAACAGTGGTTACCTCTAGGGGGAGCATGGAAAAAACTGGGAAGGAGTATGAGGGAAATTTGTGGGACAATGTTAATACTTTATACCTTGATAGGGATTTGGGTTACATAAGTGCATGCATGCATATGTTAAAACCAAGCTAATGTGCATTTAAGTTTTGTATATTACATGTAAACTGTACATCAAAAGGAAAAAACTATTTAATGATATCTATCCTGAAGTTTTTATGGGGAAGTGTACAAATGTCTACAATTTACTTCTAAATGTATCAAAAAGATGGATTAATAGAGACGAATGGAGGGAAAGATGGACAGATATGTGATAAAGTATAAACGTTAATGATAGAATCTAAGTGATAGATATGACTTCATTTTAAAATTCATCTTGGATGAATATTTGAATATTGTCATAGTAAAATAATGGAAAAATACAAAATCAGCATTATGTGGTGACTAAGTACATCTCGGGCATATGTAGGTAAGGGAAGGGAGAGTAGTAAAGAAATCTGGGTTTAGATATTGGGCAAATTAGGTGGAAATGATACCACTATTAACAAAATAAAAAACCAAGGAGAAAAGCCAACGTTTTGTGTGGCCTGGGGAAAAGATAAATATGAGGAATTTCATTGTTGAAATGAAAACTAAAAAGCTAAGTGAAAATGTCTAGCAAGTATCTGGAGACAAGTAACTAAAACTTCTGATGCCAAGGCTAGCTAGATTTAGGAATAAACTACATAGAAGTACAAGTGAAGTTTAAAGATAGGGAAAAAACAGAAGGAAGTTAAAGAAAATCTTGGTGATTAGTGGTTGGAAAAAAAAATCAAAAATAGAGAAGCAGCTAGGAAAACCAAGAAAATGTTATAGCAAGAAAGTATAAGCTACAAACAATTCTCAACTATAATTCTCTTGAGAAATATGCCAAACTGAGGAGTAATAAAGAACCTCCAATGAAAAACTACTCCTTAGATGTTTAAGAAAACACAGCTGAAATTCAAGGCAGATAAGACTCCTAATCCCCACTCCCCCAAATCTTTAAAATTCAGTTGAAATTCTAAATATAAAAGACTGCAATAATTCATGCACTTGTGGAAAGAATTTAAGAAATAAAGAAAAATTTGATACCAAGTCCTGTTTTGCAAGAAAAACAGTTAAGAAAAGCAAAGACATCCATTTGAGAATCTTCTTCAGGGTAGGCATGTAGCTACAAACAAAACAAAACAAAACAAAACAAAATAGCAGCACACGTCAACTCAACCATCCACTTGTTGGTTATGTAGAAGATATTCTCAGTTTTCTGCTTTTAATTGCTCCTTTCCTTAGTCACTTCCAGCATTGTGTTCTCAAGTCAATTTTCATTTGGTTCCCCCTTCCCCAATAGGTCAACCAAAGACAGATATGCTCTAACAATATTTTTTAAGTCTCAGACCCCTCACCTAAATCTCAAAATCTACTTACCTTGAGGCAAATCACTGCCACTTGGATCACAGGAATAAGGTGGAGGTGGTAGTGGTGGTGGTGGTTGTAAGTTTGAAGCCTCTCCCACATCAAGAGGAGGAGGAGGAGGAGGAGGAGGAGGAGGTGGTGGTGGTGGTGGTGGTGGCGGCGGTGGTGGTGGTGGTGGTGGTGGTAGAGAGGCACCAGCATGAGGAATAGGAGCAGAATGGCATGGATAGGATGGTGAGGCAATCACTAACAAAGAAACAAAACATAAAGTAGCAATACACAACTATAACACTTTATGAACAGCAGGCTCATTTACTTTTCTTGTCTCCAGTATGGTCAAAGAACTCTTAATTCTTATGGTTTGGCTTTAAAAAAAAAAAACTTGGACAGTGAATTGTCTACATTCTCTTAGACATACCAATGGAGAGCCTGTTCATAACAAGTCATTTTGATTTAAGAAAAGTATTGGAAATTAAAAGGGAAAAAACTGGAAGAGGCAGAGCTTTGACTATCAGACTTTGAACATTTAGCTAACAGGTACATAAATAAAACATAATTAAAGCAAAATTTTTACTTAGTTTAATACCCAATGCAAATTTAAGAATGTTTTCAGCAATCTGTCACTCTCAGTCAAATCACAAAATGCAGAAGCTAATAAGAGATGGACTAAGTGCACAGACTACAGATTTTAGCAATCCTTGAAAGTTTCTACTGGTAGCATCTCAGGAATATAGGGAACTTTAAATCATGAATGTTCCATTTCTAAGAAGGTACAGAATCTAAAAACAGGATAGATACAATATCTTATCCCTTTAGCTTTCTATACCTGTTACTATAGCTTAGAAATAATCAATATTTAAAAGTTTGTTTTTGACATAAGAAATTCAGATGTAATTATATTTAAATATTAATCCTCTGTGACGATAAAGGAAACAATGTGGTTACAACCTAGTAAAAACACATACCTGCATATATATATAACATGTAAATTTACTTTTTTTTACAAAAGATGAATACAAACCCTTCAATTTTAAACTGAATCATTTTAGCCAGCTGAAACCCGAGTACAAAATTTCATCATTTTGTTATCTGCATTATCATTTTAACCCTAAGAAACATAGAAAGTTTAGTCTTATCATTCTATAAATGTTTAAAGTCAGAGTTTCAGCACACTGAGTTTAGCATAGGAACAATTCACACAACCTGAATTTGTTACTCTGATATTTTAGCAAGACATAATCCACATTGTTTCCATTTAGTGACCAGTACTAACAATATACTCATCTATATCTTTCGTACATTTACAGGCTAACAGTAATAGATCTGTGTCTTCAGGTGATCTAAAATTTGATAAACAACTGTTTAGGAGTGATGCAATTATCTCTTGATTGTGGTGGAGGTTACACAACTCTGTGCATTTGTCAAAGCTCACAGAACTGGGCACCAAAAAAATGAATTATTCTGTATCTAAATTAAACAGTAAATTTTTAAAGCTTGCTCAACTAGCTGTTTTGGAGTTTTGTCATATATTTAGAAATCTCTACTTTTACAGTTTTGGGAGAGGAATTTAATTTTCAGAATATCCCCAAATGTTCTAGACATACATTTTTTTTAAATAAAATGGCTCCCCCAACAAAGCTCTGCTCTTACTCCTTTTAAACTAGCACTGAAAATGTATCATACCATTTAAAAAAAAAAAAAAGCAAATGGAGAAAGGCAATTAGCTGAAGACAGTAGCATGTGATTATGATCACTAGATAAAAACCAACTACTAGACATAGAAGTGGCTAAATACATTCTCATGTGCCTGAAAGAATCAAGAGTAGACACAATTTGGAGGTTACTTTGTCTGAATTCACCTTCCTTATAAATGCACAGTATTACAATAAACCCTCTAAGTAAAAGCTTTTACAATTTCAAGTTTCTAAAGAGATGCATGAGCATCTCATCCTCAGACTTAAGAAGAGCTCCACAGGCTTAACAGATACACTTCAAGGAATGGCTCAAGAATTACAGAAACGTCTTATAAAATATTAGTAGAAATCAATGTAATGCATTCAGAATGCTTATTTCCCCCGTCCATGTAACTGTAGTCTGCTTCAGGACACTTCAGAAGAGAACATAACTATAATAAGATACTGCTGCTTCTCTAGAAATCACAGAGCAGGGCCAAGGCCAAGGTGTGGTGAGATGCTCCAGTGCAAAATTTAAGGGGCTACCAAAACTAATACAAAGAAAACTATTATGAATACAACATCAAAATTTTCAATAAAGACAGGATCTAACCCTGTACTTACATGACCCCAAGAGTATATGCCTTACTCAACTCACCTTAAACCTCATCCACAGATCCTATCTTTATTTAAAATTGATACTTTGTTCTCAAAATTTTTTATAATCATCTTTATTTTTAAAAATGATGAATTAAAGTGTTATTATCTTGATTACTGTATTTTTTTTTTTTTTTTTTTTTGGCATTCC
Organism: Theropithecus gelada; assembly: GCF_003255815.1. Classification (NCBI taxonomy): domain Eukaryota; kingdom Metazoa; phylum Chordata; class Mammalia; order Primates; family Cercopithecidae; genus Theropithecus; species Theropithecus gelada. The sequence goes on along the minus strand of NC_037689.1, from coordinate 109,645,641 downwards.
ATTAAATTTTGCATTCAGGGACAGTCACTGATCCCAGCCCTGGCAAAAGACTTGGGAACATTTACTGAAATCCAGAGTTTGAAGTTGACAGGATTTAATGCCTAAAAGGAGACTCATACTTAAAGGCAATCATCATATCTTGTTACCTTGCAGATTAGAAGTCACTTAAGGATGGAAGGGGCCTGCCAGAGAGACATATGAAGAACAAAGTGGGAAAAATCAGTTGTTTCATCAATAGGATTGACAAGAATGACAAAGAGCAACTAAAAAGCAGCCAGATCTAGTAAAGATCTGTAGTTGAGGTTCATTAAGTGACTGAGAGAACAAAAAGTAAATAAATGAAGGCAGTATGCATTTTTAGAAAAATCTGGCATTTAAATGGTAATCTTTCAATGATTCCACATAAATAAAACATTACAATGCTTGCTTCATCTGTCACTTGAATTTAAGCTCAGACAGCTGCTAAAAGCAGACAGCAAACACTTTCCCTTACAACTAGCATAAAGTAGTAAAAGTAGGGTCTACATTAACATTTCCAGTGAAAAATTTATATCATCATCAACATTTATTGTATGTTTTTGTTCCAGGCACTGTGCTAGGCACTTTTGGTTTTTTTTGAGAAAAAGTCTCACTTTTGCCCAAGCTGGAGTGTAATGACATGATCTCAGCTCACTGCAACCTCCAGCTCCCGAGTTCAAGTGATTCTCCTGCCTCAGCCTCCAGAGTAGCTGGGATTATAGGCATGTGCCACCATGCCTGGCTAATGTTTGTATTTTTAGTAGAGATGGGGTTTCCCCATGTTGGCCAGGCTGGTCTCGAACTTCTAACCTTAGGTGACCAACCCACCTCGGCCTTCCAAAGTGCTGGGATTACAGGCATGAGCCACCACGCCCTGCCCTTTTTTTTTTTTTTTTTTTTTGAGACGGAGTCTTGCTCTGTCGCCCAGGCTGGAGTGCAGTGGCACAATCTCCACTCACTGCAAGCTCCGCCCCCCGGGTTCACGCCATTCTCCTGCCTCAGCCTCCCGTGTAGCTGGGGCTACAGGTGCCTGCCACTGCGCCCGGCTAATTTTTTGTATTTTTTAGTAGAGACAGGGTTTCACAGTGTTAGCCAGGATGGTCTTGATCTCCTGACCTTGTGATCTGCCCGTCTCGGCCTCCCAAAGTGCTAGGATTACAGGCGTGAGCCACCACGCCCGGCCCACTTTATCTTTTTATGAATAAAACAGATATAGCAAACAAATCAAATACGTTGCTTAATGAGTTATTTTAATGTGGATACTACCCATGTCTAGAAATACTTTTCCCTCCTACCATAACCAACCGTTGTTTTGACTTTAATAGTAACCACTTCCTTGGGGTCTTTTCAGAGTTTTGTCACTCAAATGTGCATCCTTGAACAGTTTTTTAGTTTTATCCATTAAAAAAATTGGATATTTCTTGACTGTATTAATCTATTGGTCCTTCCTCCATCCATTTCCTGACAAGTTCTGCTTTAAAGAACCTGGGCCCTTTGATCTGACAAGCTTCCCATAGTCTGGATTTTGCAGATTACATACTCATGCTGCAATCCAACATGTTATTCTGTATTTCCTGTCAATAGGCAGCTAGATCCAGGAAACTGAATCAGATTCAGGACTGATTCTTCTGGGACAGCTATAGCTAAAGTTTGACTGACTTTGCAATCTTAGTAGCTACTGATGTTTGATGTTCATCCATTTAATAGGGACTGCAAAATTATTGTCACTTTTTAATTGATTAGTTAGAATACTATTACAAAAAGATACTTACCCTCATCTATTTGTTTATTCAGTGGTATAGCTCATATAAGGAAGGCAGAATAAATGCTTGATTATTTCATGTTCCAGTTTTCAAGAAAATGTATTGATTTCCTATCATCCTCTTAAAGTAAGCAATTTTTAAAATATCACTAAGAACTTTTATATTCAACATACTTGGTATATTCCAATCTATTGCAATGATCATTGAGGCTCAAATTGTTCCATCTTTGGCCAGTGGGAATCTCTCTTTGTGATCGTTTCTGAGTCCTTTTGACATGATGCCTATACTCTGATAATGTTCCTTGCTATCTGGTATGACAGGATGTTCCAGGATCATCTTGAACATTTCCTGCCCAGACCTGGAGTCAGCCACTTCTCCACAGAGCCCAGTTTATTTTAAAAGTAATAAATGTTATTTTAAGACCACAAACTAGGTGCTAGGAATACTTATTGTTTTCAGGCCTTTCAGTGGACAGAGCGAGGAAACATTTACATATATTAAAAGATAAAATATCTCAAGTTCATACTGATACTTCTAATTCAAATTCAAGACTATAAAAGCTTTTAATTAGCCTCTATAACATCTGCATTACCTTTTTTCCCACACTAAGAATCCTGGTTCATTAGGACACAGGGGATAAAATCTGAATATCCCATAATTACTCATTTGCTTTAGCCCACATTACACAGTCTCAGAATAGCTTTCTGAGTATTAAAGAATCTGATGTGACTGACAGCATGAAAAAATGCTTTGCCCATAGTCTCTCAATTCTATCATTTAAAAAAATAACTACATCTATACCCTCCAAACATAAGGCTATTACATAGTACAGTCTCAACTTCTCAGCCCTCACGTGTCTTACTTCTACGGGTAACTATGTATTTAATATTTATCATCACGTCTTATGTCTCTAATGTCTTTAATTGTTCTGCCTCTAATTGTTCTGCTACAGAATAACAGAACAATGTCTCTAATTGTTCTGGTAGCCTAAAACTCTGGTAACCTAAAACTCAAAGTTCATTCTCTAGTACACTGTTGTCCAATACAACTTTTTGTGATGGTAAAAATATTCTATATCTCTGCTGTCCAATATAGTAGCTACTAGCCACATGTGGCTTTTAGCACTTGGTATGTGGCTGATGCAACTACAGATTTACTTAACTGTAATTAACTTAGTTTCCACACATGGCTAGTGATTACCCTGCTTGACAGCACAGCTCTCACAGATTCATCAGGAAGGGTTCATGGGAATAATAATCTTGGGTTCTCACATGTTGCCCTTTGTGCTTGAAAATCAGTTTGAATGGATACAAAATTGTTGGTTCACATATTCCTTCCTTGGGTATCTTAAATGTTATTCCACTTTCTTCCAGCATAAAACAATGCTGTCAAAGTTTGATGATTATCATTGTATTTCTCTTATATGCCATAAACTCTTAGATACTCAGGACTTTTTAAGTCTGACAATTTTATTAGAATATTCTGCTGTCCATCACTCTGGGTCAATATTCTCAGGTATTCAGGGTGCTGTTTCAAGTACATACTTTTAAAACTTTTTAAACTTATGCTTTGACTCTGTGTCCCCACTCAAATCTCATCTTGAATTGTAAACTGAGCTGTAATCCCCAGGTGTTAAGGGAGAGGCCTGGTGGGAGGTGACTGGATCATGGGAGCGGTTTCCCCTATGCTGTTCTTGTGATAGTAAGTAAATTCTCATGAGATCTGATAGTTTTATAAATGGCAGTTTCTCCTGCTCTCTCTCTCTCTCTCTCTCTCCTGGCGCCTTGTGAAGAAGGTGTCTGCTTTCCCTTCGCTTTCCGCCATGATGACAAGTTTCCTGAGGCCTCCTCAGCCATGCAGAACTGTGAATCAATTAAACTTCTTTCCTTTATATGTTACCCAGTCTTAGGCATTTCTTTATAGCAGTGTGAAAACAACCTAATACAAAACTTCAGCAAAGTTTTCTAAATTATAGCTTTTAGTATTATTTTGTTCCTTTACTTTGGTTTTCTTTTTCAGGGACTTCTATCCGTGTTTGATCTTGTTTGCCTAACTTCAAATACGTCGCTTTTAAATCTTTATCTTCATTTTCTTTCAATTTTAGATTTCCCTCTTCTTACAAAAAAAAAAAAAAAAAAGGTTTACGGCCGGGTGTGGTGGCTCATGCCTATAATCCCAGCACTTTGGGAGGTTGAGATGAGTGGATCACTTAAGCCTAGGAGTTCAAGACCAGCTTGGGCAACATGGCAAGACCCCGTCTCTACAAAAACACAGTAATTAGCCAAGTTTGGTGGAGTGTGCCTATAGTCCTAGGTACTAGGAGGCTGAGGCAGCAGGACTGCTTGAACCCTGAAGATCCAGGCTGCAGTGAGCCATGATCATGCCACTGCACTCTATCCTTGGTGACAGAGCAATACCCCGTCTCGAAAAAAAAAAAAATTAAAGCCTACAGCACTCATTTCTCTTAAAGCATTATCTGCTCTACATACAGTGTGGGTATCCCTAATTTGAAAATCTGAAATTCAAACTGCTCCAAATTCCAAAACTTTTTGAGTGCCTACATAGTGCTCAAAGGAAATGCTCATTGGAGAATTTTGGAAATTCAGATTAGGGATGCTCAACAAGTATATTGCAAATATTTCCAAATCTAAAAAAATCCTAAGTCCAAAACACTTCTAGTCCCAAGCATTTTGAATAAAGAATATTCAACCTGAATTTGCTCAAGCTCATCATAGTTTAGTCTCCATTACTAAAACGATCTTCTCCCATTTATAATTCTTTCCTGAGTTCTATTACCTCAGGTAAGTTTTTCTAATTCTGATTTATGTTATTCCTTAATGTTTTGTATTATTAAAATCTGTAGCTCATTTTGAACTAGTTTGTCACAGTTTTAGTTTGTTTAGTTCTGTTTAGTGTTTCACTTCTAACATGTTTTCATTGTCTGTAGGGACATTCTGCTTTTTATTCCTTAAGATATATTCGTGTAGCATTTGACCTTAATCTTTTTCTTTTGTTCTTTTCCCTGACCTGCTCTTTTCTCTATCCTGATCGATTCAGATTCCATTCTTTAGCAGTTTCTTCCCAGTGAGGAATACTATCCTAAAAGGGAGCTCTGGCAGGTCAATTTTGAAGAGTTAGAGGTTAAATTGTTTTAAGCCCTTTAAGTCCTTCTACTATGTGCCGCATGCACTCATCTAGTATTAGAGAAACCAAATCCCTTCCCAGTTTTGGCTGCTGCTTCCAAATTGTCGGCCCCACTTTCCAGTAACTTCTTATTCACTGGAATTCTCAGGTACATAAGACAACATCCTCAATGCTTCTATGTAAGAAGAGGTCTGCTCCCTCACAGACCCTGATAGCACGCAGGTCTTGTGACTGGTGGTTTGTCCCTACCTGCTTAAATCCTGGGGTTCATGGGGATACCTCGTCACCTAGTTTTTTGTAGGTGTCATGGGTTTTGACTTCACTATTTCCATTTTTATTCTGAGACTCAGAAAAGCTAATGCTGTTGTTGCCACCACCTTCCTAAAAGTCTGCTGATAACTTAAAATTTTATTAACTCACTGAAAATCCACAACCACTTCATGAATTGGTACTATCAGTACCCCCAAGTCACAGATAAAAAGCTTCAACAATTTGTACAAAATTATACAATAAGTTGTAAAACCACAATTCTAACCCAGATCTTTTAAATTCCAGAGCCTGTATCTTTTATCATGATATTTACAGGACAATTATTCATTACAAAGGAACGTATTTTATAGAATTCCTGAAAAGTTTGCTATAAGGTGAGAAACATCATTATCTTAACTCTTATACGATAAAACTTAACTCAAGGTTTGAGAAACTAGTACAAGTCCCCTAATTCAGCAGGTAGCAAAATGAAAGGTATAAAATCTTACCTGCACGAAATTTGCAATAAACTTGAATCCCTGACTCTCAAATCTCATGGATTTGAGATTATGTTCAATGGCAGAACATAATTTATTAAGTAGGTTAAATAAATTTAATTCTGGAAATTAAAGTAATGGTATCTGATAACCAGAATAGCTGGATGTGCATGTTCATGAATAGGAAAAGAGGCTTCCAAAGTAAGCATCCGCTAATAACCTACCTGGCCTGCCGTGTGTAGGTGGAGATACAAATAGAGGCTGTATAGCATTCTGTGAGGAAACTGAAGTAGTACTAACAGCTTGATTAGCTGCTGCACCATTAGATAAGACTGGAGCTGGAACATTATTGGCACAGGAAGCTGCAATATTTCCCATCACCTGTAAGTATGGAAGAAAGTTCAAAACTCTAAGTTTGGTTTCTCAAACAGTAGATTATCTGAACCTAAACTTCAGAAAACAGTAATTAGACAACTAAAACACTGAAAATCAATCTTTATGTAAACCTTATATAGGAAGGTTATTTCTTTCAGAAGATCTTAGGTCACTTGAGAGCTTTGATTTTTTAATTCATTTATTCCTAAAAAGGTAACACACTAATATGATTTGAAAATCAAGTATTAAATCGTATACAACGGAAAGTTTTCCTCCAAGCCCTGTCCTCCGTCTGCCTAGTTGCCTGCTCCCCAGTTAACCTCTGGGCTTCCTGCATATTATTCCAAAGATTTGTAACATATATATATATTTTTTGAGACAGTGTCTCACTCCCATCGCCCAGGCTGGAGTGCAGTGGCATGATTTCATTCACTGTAGCCTCAACTTTCCAGGCTCAAGTGATTCTCCCACCTCAGCCTCCCGAGTAGCTTAGGACTACAGTCACGCACCACCACACGCAGCTAATTTTTTATATTTTTAGCAGAGATGGTTTTGTCATGTTGCTAAGGCTGGTGTTTAACCCCTGGGCTCCAGCAATCTGCCTGCCTTAGCATCCCAAAGTGCTGGGATTACAGGCATGAGCCACTGCATCTGGCCTACACTTTTTTCTTTTTTAAAGAGAAAAGGTGCCTTGCATTTTTTATAACATTGTAAGACTGTATTTTTTTTTCTGCTTAGGCCACAGCTCCTTAACAGAATAAACTATTTTTCCACAGCACCCAGTACAGGGCTGTACACAGAAAGATATTCAATAAATGGTAACAGAAGCTTCTTGAACATACTGTCCTCACTGGGAGTCTCCATTTTCTTACCACCCAACCAGTGCGGCTGCTACCCACACTGGTTCTCTGAAACTGTATTCAAAGTCACTAGTGGTCTCTATGGCAACAAATCTTAATAGACTTTTGTTAAGCCTTATGTTGCTTGACCTCTTGGCAGCAACTGACACCTGGTTGCTCCTTGAAACATTCTCTTCCTAGGGCTTCCATAATATTCCTCTCTCATGCTTTTCCTCCCTCCTTGGATGTTCCTTCTCTGCCCATTTTCTAAAATTTGATAATTCATGGGCTCTGTTCCAGATACTCTTCTCAACCTCTTCCTTTGCCCAGGATGATCTTGTTTACTCCTATGGTTTCAGCTACCTTTTTATAATGCTGACTCTCGATTCTACAGGAAAGCTTTAAAATTAAGTTTCAGTTAATGAGACAGAATTGACAGGTAATTTAGATTAACTCACTCTTTATATAAAAGAGGTTCACAGTAAACTATGAGTAATCTAAAGCCAGCACATAGAACAGTGTCTGGAACACAGTAGATGCTCAATAATTTGTTGAATTAATTTACTAATCACTGTGTCAGACACCGGAAGGTACAATAATACCTAAAGGAACGAAAGCAGCTGCTTTGAAGTATGATGAAGGTAAATGAAAAGAGAAAATTCATTTTTCTCTGTTCAGGCCATTGTAACTGCTTAATAACACTATGAAGATTACCTTCTGGGGGTAGTTGTACGAGGTAACTGTGTCCTGAGGAGACATAGAACATGATTTTCTGTCCTGAAGAGACTTTAATGAATACAAAAATATAGTTACATAAAAAAAAACACATCAATAACTTTGTTTCAACTATATGAAAGTGTTCAGTCCTGAAATAATTCAAATTTGGAAGTGACTCCTAAGACAAAGCTCTAAAAGTTGTCACTCTAAAACGTGATGTAGGTGACTGTTTTGTTAGGTATCTAGAGAAATCCTCAGCACATCTAACTCAAGTCCTGATGTAGATACTAAAATGTAACTGATGATTGAAATCTAAACACCTTTTCAGTGATCTTTGCCTTAAAAGCTTCAAGTACCATAGGACCAACAATAGTTTTGCTTAAAAAAAAAAAAAAAAAAAAAGGCATTCTATCTGAATATGTAGCTTGGTACAAGGGTAAACTGGTTATTCAGCTGCATTTTATCTAAGTGGGATTTAACAGATACTGTAAGATTCAAATATCATTCTCCTCTGGCTTAAGACCCTGTCTTTCTAAAAGTAAACATGATTTTGAATGGCTTGGACTCATGAATGATAGACTGTCATGGCAGCAAGAACTCTAGCAGCAGAGATTGGTTACATTAGTAAGCGCACAGACAGAACAGGGAAAGGAAATCACAGGAAACAATGAGAAGTACCTTACTGTGAAAAGGTGAGCCCCACTTAACATGGACAATTCCAAAGTCTGTGTTCAAGTATAGCCAAAGCCCCTGCCAAAAAGCAAACATTTGCCCCGGCTCAGAAGTTCCCAAGTGAATACCAAATGCTTCTACAGAAACATTTATTTGAGTGTTAGACATGGAAATAAGAAGTATAAATAAATGTTCATGAGTTCTTAGAAGGCTGTGCCTGGAAATCTTTATTCAAAGAGCCCTGCGTTGGACAAAAACAAAGATAAATAGATGGGACTTAATTAAGCAAAAAAGCTTCTGCACAGCAAAAAGAAATAACCAGCAGAGTAAACAGACAGACAGCCCACAGAGTGGCAGAAAATCTTCGCAATCTAGCAATCTATACATTCGACAAAGGACTAATATCAAGAATCTACAAGAAACTCAAATCAGCAAGAAAAACACAATCCCATCAAAAAGTGAGCTAAGGACATAAATAGACAATTCTCAAAAGATACACAAATGGTCAACAAACATATGAAAAAGTGTTCAACATCACTAATTATCAGGGAAATGCAAATAAGAACCATTATGTGATACCGCCTCACTCCTGCAAGAATGGCCATAATAAAAAATATCAAAAAATAGATGTTGGCATGGATGTGGTGAAAAGGGAACGTTTTTATACTGTTGGTGGGCATGTAAACTAGCACAACCGTGTACACTATTTTCCACTATGGAAAACAGTGTAGAGATTCCTTAAAGAACTAAAAGCAGAACTACCATTTGATCCAGCAATCCCACTCCTGGGTATGTACCCAGAGGAAAATAAGTCATTACACAAAAAAGATACTAGTACATATATGTTTATAGCAGCACAATTTGCAATTGCAAGAATATGGAACCAGCCCAAATGTCCATCAACCAACAAGTGAATAAAGAAAATGTGGTGTATATATACCACGGAATACTACTCAGCCATACAAAGAAACAAAATAATGGCATTTGAACCAACTAAATGGAATTAAAGACCATTATTCTAAGTGAAGTAACTCAGGAATGGAAAACCAAACACTGTATGTTCTTACTCATAAGTGGAAGGTAAGCTATGAGGACACAAAGGCATAAGAATGATACAATGGACTTTGGAGACTTGGGGGAAATGGTGGGAAGGGGGTGAGGGATAAAAGACTATACATTGGGTACAGTGGTACACTGCTCAAGTGATGGGTGCGCTGAAATCTCAGAATTCACCACTAAAGAATTTAGTCATTGTAACCAACCACCACCTGTTCTCCAAAAAACCTATTGAAATTAAAAATTAAAAACAAGGTTTTTTTTTTAAATGTATGCTGATAATTCTGAAGACATTTATCCTTTATTTTAGCAACAACAGAAATTTGCTATGGATTTGGTGATGGGGGCAGGGGGCTTGGAACATATGAAGAAATTGAAAGCTACTGGAGTTGTTTAAATTCAGAACAAAAAGGAACATGTGACAAGTGAAATTGAAGGAACAGAAAAAAAAGTATTATCATCCCTCATGGTAAGATTCTTACTTGCCTTTTCACTTGGATGGCTACTTCAAAAGGTGATATCAAAAGCACATGATATGAGAATAGTAATGGTGGCAGGAAATGGGGAAAAAAACTTTCTCTGGAAGGAGCAAAGTAAAGGAAGGAGAAAAAACAGAAAGAGAATTACATATCAGAGTTTTCTTCTCCTTCCTAAGGTATACTGTCTAAACAGTAAAAACAAAAAATTAGTACACGAAGCTGCCACAGTTAAAATTAGTCATAATTAGAGAATTTAAGGTAGTTATTCAAGTTCTTCATAAATATTCCAGTTCTCCTGAATAGACGGTAGGATTGCCCTTCCCAGCTCCATCCAAAGTCAAGAATGGCCATGTTACTTGGTCAATAAAATATGAACAGAACCGTTAGGCGTCAGTGTTCAATTTCTGTATCTTTTGCCCTGCTGCGATGATCATGATGGCATGTGCCCATCAGCCTGGGTCTCTGAGTGACTATGAATAACAGTCACAGTTTGGCAGCCTGCTGCCAACTCGCATTGAACTATATAACATTAGCATGAACAACTTTTCCTGAGTTAAGTCACTGAGACTTTGGGGGTTGTTACTGCAGCATAACCTAGCTTGACTAAAACAGAAATTGGTAACTAGAAGTAGGGTACAGCTATAACAAAATCCTAATTAAGAAGGAGATTATGAACATGCAGCTCTCAGGGTAAGCAATTTAGAAGACTGGATGTTAGTATTGTGCTTTGATTACTGTTGGCATGGTTTAAAGCAAGTTATTTTAAGACAGGTGTGTGTAGGACAGAATTAGTAGTTTGCAGGCAGGAATGAAAGGGAATAGATTCCTTGAATACAGGGACTCACAGGGTTGAAGGAATAACTGTTTCAACCCTAAACTATAAAATGTAGTATTGACGAATGGTTTCAATGACGACAAACAGTGAAAACTTGACCTCACAGCAAGAATCAACTCTTTGGTTAAAACCCGAGTGCATTAAGATGTCTCAAAGTTGAGTTCAACTAAGGATGTAACACCTAGTAAGTCCTTGCACTTCAACAAAATGGCTTGTAGAAAAATGTCCAAAAGGCATGGCTCTTCCATCAATGCCTGATGAACTCAAGCCACTTGCAATCAAATAGACAGAAATAAGGATAAAACCACAAAGAATTATAGCAAATCTTAGTAGTATATCTATAGAAAAAATTGTAGTATGGCTATTGGTACATGAAACCAAAAGAAATCAAACAGAAGCAGAATAAATTAATCTTACAGTCAAAGAAATCACGAGTCAGAACTAAAACCATTCAACTGAGATAAAACCACCTTGCGCCTCCAATCTTCTATAAGTAGCAAGCTTAGAAAGCTGCTCTGTTGCCAAGGAAAGATTATTCTCCAATGCCTACTCCAAATATTGCCAGGAAGGATGGGCCTTGGGAGTAACCAAGAGCCCCAGAAAATAAACGAGAGATCCTCCAGGGAAGAGTCCCATGAGTACGTTGGGTGCCCTTACAACGTCTGCCCATGAAGTTCTCAGAATTGCTACAGGCCAGTAACTGCTTTTTTATTCCCCATTTTCTCCCTTTCTGAATAGAAATTTCAGTCCCTGCTTCAGCAGTGTAAACTGGGGAGGGAGGGGGGAAAAATAAAAAATCTCCACATTTTTGGTTTTAGGTCTCAAGATCACAAGAAGCTACATCTGGACCCAATATAACAAGTACTACACATAGCTCAGAAACCCCAGGCTTTGAGTTTGATTAGACTGAATGGGACCTTTTAGGATGCCTCCTTTGACATAGAAACAAGTATTCTGCCTATAAGAGGGAAGGCAAGTTGAATGATACAGTTCTTAGTGCTGCTAAAATGTTTCTTTTGGCCTTCCAGGCACAAAGAAGTTAGACTCTTCAGTGGGACCTGCTCTGGCCAGCGAAATGGAAAAGAAGGTGACATGTATCACCTCTGGTGGAAGTTGTAAGAGCCAGTGCACCAGTTACCAAATTTTATTTCCTGCCTTGGCAATCGTGGATGAATTTCCATCAGCCTGAGTACCTGAGCAAGCCCTTCTATAGACCTCTACTAGACATGTAGCATAAAGGAGAAGCAAACTTTTGTTATATTGAGATGTATGATCCATTATAATAAAAAAACATAAAACCTTCTAAAAGATCATTACTGCCTATGTTAGAATATCTCTAGAATATCTCTAAATATATTAGTTCCAGAAAACAAGTTAATTTCTGTCTCAATTTCTTCATCTTCAAAATGAGAATGATACTAAGCCTCACAGGGTTGTTCTGATTTAAATACATTTATATGTATAGCTCTTAACAGTGCCCCAGTACATAGTAGGCGCTATAACTCTTTGCTATTATTAAATACCTACCAAGTTTGCTGTAGATGCAGTTGTGCTATAAACACCTGAAGTTTCATAGTCTGGCTCTAGAGAATATAGCCAAAGTAAAAAATGAGCATTATTTTATAGCTTGAAATTCTATAAACAATGATGAATGCCAGATCACTTCTAGATCTTACTGACCTGCACGATAAAGATATTCTTCATGATATCCCCCTGGGGAAAAAAGACAAGACAGAAGAAATGTGTTTATATAGGCCTTTTTAGCTCAGCAGAGCCAAATGGCCAGCACTTGCTTTTTCCACCAGTTTTATGGTTATATGTTCAAAACTAAAATGCATACATCCTGGAAAGTGATATGAGCTTTCACACTAGTCAACAGATATTGAAGCCAGAGATTAGTTGTACGCTGTACAAATTTCTCCTCCGAAAATCCACTTAGCTCTTAGAGGTCAGGCAGAGGTGAAAACTCAGTTGTGTCCAATTTTTCCAGAGAGGCTACAGTGTGGTGATTAAGCACATAGGCTCTGAAGTGAGGACTGCCTAGATTTGAATTCTGATTAACTACACTACTTTAGGCAAGTTACTTAATCTCTGTGCCTCAATTCTTCACTGTAAAATGGAGTAACAGTACCTAGCTCATAGGCCTTTTGAGGATGGTTAATGGAAGTAAAAGTAACTTAGCATAGTGCTTTACATATACTAAATACTCAATGGTGACTACAAAGTATGAGTATAATCTACTGTTTCCTTAGGTGGACATTAAGTGAATATGTTACGCCTCATCTGTTTTTCAATCTGTTTCATGTAAGTAATACATGTAAAATCAGTGTGTCCTCAAAGGATCGCTCAGTAGACTAAACTACTTTTAAGATTTCTGTATCATCGAAATGCAGAGAAAGTCAATATTCAATCAGATGGTTTTCCACCAAATATAATCTGGCAGTTCTAAACTAAATTTGATTATTAAACACACCACTTATCAAACACACATGCATGAAACTCCTCCAGATTTAAGGTGGGAGCAAAGATTCGGTTATTTCAAATATGCCACATCACCCATAGAGCTAAAAGACAAAAGGGTCATCTAAATAAGAGAGCAGACAGTAAATGTCCTTAAGCACATGCATGCACACATGTACAAAGTTTTCACAGATCATTCTTGTACTAGATTTTTTCACTCATTAAATTCCTAAAAATATCTATTTTTTTTCTATACTAGCAGAAAAAAAAAGTACCACAAGAAAATAAGAAACTTATTCATAAGTTAAGTCATTGGGAATGCCTGACACCTCCTTAAGCCATTCAATGCTCCACAATTGTTTCAATAGGCATTTACAGTATCTTTTAAAAGGAACAAGGTAAAAATAAACACATTCCATGGTAGGAGTCAATATAAAAACTGTTAAGGGTATGTGTGTGTATATGATTCCAATTATATAAAATGTCCAGCAGAGGCAAATCCATAGAGACAGAAAACAGACTGACAGTTGCCAAGAGCTGGGGGTTGGGGCAAATCGGGAATGGCTCCTAATGGGCACAGGATTTCACTACCGTGGTGATAAAAATGTCCTAATATTAATTGTGCTGATGGTATGCAACTCTAAATAAAAAACCCACTGAATTGTATTCTTTAAATAGCTTAATTGTATGATATGTAAATTATATCTCAATAAAACAGTTATAAAAAAATTATATCTCCGCCATTTACCAAGGATATGACTGTGGCCATGTCATTTACCCTCTGAATCTCAATTTCCTCATATGTAAAATAGGGACAGCACATTCCTCAGAAGAACACATGAAGGACTATATTATGAATATAATGACTTAGTAGAGTGGATATCACACAGGGTTCAATAAAGAGTAATGTTTATAGATCAAATAGACTTATTTGGGCAAAGAAGTTACTTCATAGCAGTCTTAAAAAATAACAGCCAGTTACACGAAAAGCCTAACATATACAAATGATGAGGACAACTATATAGTTGTGTATTTGTATAGTTGTATATTGTAGTTGTATAGCTGTATAGTTGTATATTGTATAGTATAGTAATAGTGCCTAATAACGAACAGATGTTTTCCATACTGGTATCTGACACCAAGTCAAAAACTCACTAAAGACCTATGCAGAGAGCTGAAAACAAGTTATAACAATGTAGCAGCCTACTGAAATAGAAGTCTATTCTTCTGAGAAATACCAGGACATATTCAAAAACCCAGCAAGCATTAAGAACTTATATAAATCTTTCAAAACTAAGCTAGCAGAACAGAGACCGACCCCAAAACCAAATTGGTCTACTTCACCGTCCTGATGTGCCAATGCCACAAGAATCTTTTAAAAAATATTTAACTGTAATTGACTCACCATTTTCACTCTGGCCATTGCCCTCCTCTAAATTCAAAGTCTGTTTGCCTGAGCTATGTCCCCGCCTTCCAACACAGTATCCTGAAGTAGCAGGAACCATTGTAGAGGGACCTCCATGATTCTGTATCAAAGAGACACATATACTGCAATTCTCACTATATAGTCAGGAAAAAAAAGCTACAGGGACGTTTTAAAAGGCAGTTTAAAAACTAGCCTAACAATGTGAACTTCTGTTGTAAGAGAATTCTGTAACTGTTTTCCATGCAGTTTAGAATACAAAAAATATGAAGTCACAATCAAGAAAACAGAAAATATTAACACATACTCTAAAGGCAAGATTAAGTCTACCTCTATTCCCTTTTCTAGGAACAGCTGGGAGAAAATGTCTCTTTTCTCATTTTCAATTTTCAGAAAAGGCTTTGTTTGGTTATTTGTACAAAATCTAAAATTTATCCACATTGCCTTTACTTCAAAAAAATAAATGAAAAAAGTAAACAGCTTTTTGAGTAAAGCACTGATCCACTCACAGGTAAAGCTGGATAAGCAGTCTCATCCCCTTCTTCAACTTCATAAAAAGTAATAGTTTCTTCTAAGCCCCTGGGCATCTGTCCATTCCCTGGGGCAAATCCATACTGGGACTCCTTGTTCATACAACTCATCTGGCGGTGACTACGTCTAAATGAACTTAAGTGGTTCAAAGAATAAAAAAGTAAAAATGATGAAATATAACTTTTCCTAACTTCTAAGTAATAGTTCAAATATCTCAAAGTTGACACTTTTTAAAACACTAATGTTCAGCAATGAACTCAGACTTACCCATTTTCTCTGACTTTCAACACAATACTCACCGAGATCTATAAGAGAAGTTATCATAGCTCTGGCAGCACCTTTTACCTGGGCCTGGGTAAAAATCAACTTTAGGGCCCGGCATGTTGTGCCTGTTTATAAACCGAGATGAATTCCTAAGAATAAAGAGAAAGAAAAATAAAACTCTCTATTCACTAATATCTAAGTAGTCAGTCTCTGTAGTTAAATAGAACTAATCTGTCTTTCTAAAAACATTCAACTAGAAAGAGCTCTGCTCTCTGCAATATTGGCATTAGGCCTATCTATTATTAATGAAATACAGTCTGTATGTCACACAGACCCTCATCTTGATGGCATTCTATCTTCTTGGATCTCTTCAACTGCTTCATATTTCCCTAGACCATGAAAATACAAATCTGTCAATGTCTTACCTGGGCATCCCATATCCCCGCCCTTGTCTCGGAGATGGATGTTGAGGATGAAAATGTTCATTAGACATAACATTGCCAGCTGTCTGTGAGTAGTGCATTGGAGGATCATGCCCATAATGCATACTGTGTTGTAGCCTGGGTGGGAGGAGGGGTTCTCCCTTGCCATAAGCCATAGTCATGTAAACTTCTTTTCCTCGAATTTTCTTGAACATCTTCTTCTGTTGCTTTATGTCCATCTCTGATATAACTTTTAGGCAAACAAAGAAGTAGCAAATAAGCTCATAATCAAAGCAAAAGGCCCAGTGTACTGTCACCACCACACTGCCTTAAACTTTCCAATGCTTCCCCTAGGAACAAACTAAATAAACATAGGGAGGGAATTTTTGTGTTTTTGAAGGATATACTAAATCTTTTATTTGGAAGGACAAAACCAGCAGGTAATTTCTGTATCAACAGGTATATCTCGGCACTATCCCTAGTATGGGCAGGTTAGTATAGGTCATCAAAACACTGAGTCATCCATGGCCAGGCATGGTGGCTCACGCCTGTAATCCCAGCACTTTGGAAAGCCGAGGTGGGTGGATCACCTGAGGTCAGGAGTTCAAGGACAGCCTAGTCAACATGGTGAAACCCCGTCTCTACTGAAAATGCAAAAATTAGCCAGGCGTGGTAGTGTGTGCCTGTAATCGCAGCTACTCAGAAGTCTGAGGCAGGAGAATTGCTTTAGCCGGGAAGGTGGAGATTGCAATGAGCCAAGATTGCGCAACTGCACTCCAGCCTGGGCGACAGAGTGAGATTGTCTCAAGAAAAACAAAACAAACAAACAAAAAGCCCCCAAAACACTGAGTCATCCAATCACATACATTACCATTCTCTAATAAATTATGCCTGTTAATATCCCCGGGCTGCTTCTATGAGGTGTTTTCCTAGTTCTCTAAGAAATATTTTTCCCCCTCAGGTTAAGATCCATGTCAGCTTAAGTTTTTAAAATTAATTTTTATAGGTGTAGAACAGTATGTATTTATGGGGTACATGCAGTATTTTGATACAAGCATACAATGTATAATGATTAAATCAAGGTAACTGGAATATCTATCACCTCAAACATTTACCATTTCTTTATGTTGGGAACATTCCAAATCCAGTCATCTAGTTGTTTTGAAATATGCAATTTGTTAACTATAGTCACCCTATAATGCTACCAAATACTACATCTTGATCCTACTACCTAGTTTTGTACCCATTAACTAATTCCTCTTTATCTCCCACCCCCACTACCCTTCTGAGCCTCTGGTAACCATCATTCTACTCCTCATCTCCACAATATCATTTTTTTCTTTTTAGCCCTCAAATATGAGTGCTCAAGTTTATACAAAGTCCCTTAAGAACCATGGTTCTCAACCAGGGACAATTTTGCCTCTCCCTCCTCTAGGAAATATTTGGCAATGTCTGAAAACATTTTTGTTTCTAGTGGATAGAAGCCAGGGATGCTATGAAGCACCCTACAATGCACAGGACAGCATCCCGACAATGAAGTAGTATCCATTCCATTATCAGTAGTGCTAAAGTTGAGAAACTCTACCCTACAACAAGACATATGACATATCTTTAAAAAATAGTACAATGTAGGTAAGTAAAAGCAGGTACATGAAGGGGAAAATAAAATAACAACCTTTAGCATACAAACCTATTTCTGGGACATATCCCCCAGGCATTTTCTGATAACCTCTTCCTTTCCGACTGGGCATAGCATTCCAGGCAGGAACAGGCATCACTTGGGTAACTGGTTTTAAGTTAGCCAGTGGAACAACATGCCTTAACAGTTAAAGGTATCACCATGAAGATACTGCAACACAGACTTAACTCTCATTCAATACACATAGCCCACCCCTTATATTTCAAGTGTATTCTATTAAAACCTGGTTGACACCAGTTTCCTTGTTTGTTATTAATTTAGAAAACCTAAGAGTAGTTTGTGCAATTTCACTGCTGTTTCTAGTACCGATCACATTTCAGAAGAAAGACTGGTAGACCATATTAATTCACAAATATTTGCTGCACCTCCTTGGAGGATTAAATCTCCCCACCCCATTAACATGAGGCTTGGGAATGTAAACCACTCTGCTTAATAAAGTATGAGACATTTTAAGATTCAGACAAGTGGTTTGTTCTCATTTTATTCCCCATAATCATGGATGCACGTGTTAAAACAGGATCTCTGTTGAACCAGATCCCATTTTCTGACCCACTACGGACATGCTAAATGAAGGAGAAAGGACCTTACTGTTTTAAGCTGCTGAAATGTTTTGGTTGTCAGGGCAGCATAGCCTCATTTAATGGTTCTCAAAGTGGACCAGCAGCATTACCATCACCTGGAAACTAGTTCAAAATTAAAATTCTTGGGCCCCACCTCAGACTTACTGAATCAGAAACTTTAATGACTGGGCTCACTAATCTTGTGTTTTCACAAGCCCTCCAGGTAATTCTGGTGCATGGTAAAGTTTGAGAAAGACTAGATTAGTTTATCTTCATACTGGCAGAGGCTCAGTAATCCAACTTTGCAATTACTGTGAACAGTTTTGTATCAGAATTCCGTTGTACTTAGTATTTCTAATAACTAGGTTAGTGTCTAAGATTTGAAAACTTTTATACATATCTAATACCTATATTGAGATTTCATACTTCAGCACATGCTTTTATAATTCAAGGTAAGTCATCCTAGGCCAACACTAGATACAATTCTGGTTCTCTTACTAGCATCCTGGTAATTCTCAATTTAATATTACAAAATGGAACCAAGAACCAAAGATTTCAGTAATTCAACAAATTATCATATTCCTACTTTTCTGCCAATTCTTCAATGAAGACTGTTACTGAATTGTTCTCATTTCCAACTTCCTGGATATGAGCATTATAATATCTTCCATCTGATTCCAAGCAAACCTGAAAAGAGAATACATCTAGTCTCAAAACTAGTGACAGACACGGCTACCGCCAAACAAAATACCACTTTTCCCCAAATGGAGTTCAGTGTCTACTTTTTAAAGTAATTCACATCAACACTGCCAGTCTGGATCAAAGGAGGCAGCACACACTGAAAGAACCTTACATCTAATCACTAAATTTGTAATTAAAATTTAACACAGACATTAAATAAACATTTTTTTTTTGGCTGGGTGTGGTGGCTCATGCCTGTAATCCCAACATTGAGAGGCCAAGGTGGGAGGATTGCTTGAGGCCAGGAATGAGACCAGCCTGGGCAACACAGTAAGACCCTCTTTCTATAAAAGAAAATAAAAATAGGCCAGGTACGGTGGCTCATGCCTGTAATCCCAGCCCTTTGGGAGGCCAAGATGGGTGGATCACGAGGTCAGGAGAACAAGACCATCCTGGCTAACATGGTGGAACCCCATCTCTACTAAAAATACAAAAAATTTGTCAGGCATGATGGCAGGCGCCTGTAGTCCCAGCTACTTGGGAGGCTGAGGCGTGAATCCGGGAGGCGGAGCTTGCAGTGAGCCAAGATCATGCCACTGCATTCCAGAGCCTGGGAGACAGAGCAAGACTCCGTCTCAAAAAAAAAAGAAAAGAAAAGAAAAATTAAAAAACTTAGCCAGGCATGGTGGTATGTGCCTGTAGTCCCAGCCACTAGAGAGGCTGAGGAAGGAGGATCACTTGAGCCCAGGAGTTCGAGGCTGCAATGAGCCATGATCATACCACTACACTCCAGCCTAGGCAACAGAGCTAGACCCGATCTCTTTAAAAATAAAAATAAAAAAAGTTTCTAGTACTTTGTAAATAAGTCTTGCTCAACTCATATTATGACTACAAGCACATTCTTAAACAAACTACTGATTCTTGAAGAAGGAACTAACCTGACACTTGTCTCCCAAATAGTACTGTCTCCCAGCATACTCCATGTAATCAGATTTTTGAAGTTCTATTAAAAGAAAATGAAGATTCAAGCTCAACTAAACTGGTTCCTTTCCTATATCATTTAATTTCCTCATTTACTTTTACCATGTTACCGTAGTGCCGTTGACAATGCTACCACTATAAGTGAAAATAGGGGTAAAGTGCCAAAGGGCCATCCTATCATTCTGGATGAGTTATTTCTGCAGTTAAAGAGATCTGCCAGAATAATTTTGTGCTTTAAAAAACAAATACGTGGAAATTGGGAGTTTCTAATCAGAGATAGTCAAACACTAATGAGGTACAATTTGAAAGCAACACTATTCAGCTTCTTCAAATCAACCTATATATTTTTTAACAACTTACTGTGTTTCCCAAGGTCTTAACCTCATTCTAGATTGTTAACTACAGCTAAGTTTACCAGGGTTCAAGCAGTTGAATGTGAAATACTAAAGGCTTATCTTGAAGGCAAAACTTTAAGGCCTAGGTTGATCACTTTAGTTATAAGGAGAGAAACAATGACCTGTTTTCAAAGGTTGGTAAACTTTTTCTGTAAAGAGCCAGATAATAAGTATTTTCAGTTTCTTGGGCCATACATTCTGAGAGTCTTGAGTAGACTCTCAGAACTACTCAAACTCTGCTGTAAAATGTTATGAATGCTGAAATTTGAATTATATAATTTTCATGTGTCACAATATATTATTCTTTTAACTTTTTCTGCCATTTAAGAATTAAAGACCATTCTTAGCTCATAGACCACATAAAAACTGCTGGTGTGTCAGATTTGACCCACAGGCCTAACCTACTCATTTATCAAGGAAGGTGGTCTTAACACCTGGAATTTAAGATGAGCTTGTTTTCAGTCACTAAGTTTCTTAAAGCTATCTAAAAATTATCTCCACACAGTCTTTGCAAAGTTGAAGTCCCAGGCAAACATCAAACTCTAAAAAATCCCTCCCACATCTGAAGCTATGTTCTCTCCTGTGGATTTAAATCATATATAAAGATAAAAAGCATCAGGCTGTTTTTTATAACAGTATTTCTTATAAGAGGTGTTCACCATAATTTGCAAAATTATACTCCTGAAGTTGTCAGGATTCAAAAGTATTCTGTTGATATTTCATTACCTTTTCTGCTGTCCAACCAAACATCAAACTCTACATTACGATAGATTTCCGGATCCAGGGCTTTGAGCACCTTATAGGGGAAGGGCATCTTTGATGGATTTTCTGGAGACTAAAACAAAAATAATCATGCTAGAAACTCACAATCCTTAGTCTTCCTTCTATGAAGAAGGAAAAATTAAGTTGCTTCCTTCTTAAAAAAAGTTGTTCTTTATTAAAACAAGAAATAGGCCGGGCGCGGTGGCTCAAGCCTGTAATCCCAGCACTTTGGGAGGCCGAGACGGGCGGATCACGAGGTCAGGAGATCGAGACCATCCTGGCTAACACGGTGAAACCCCGTCTCTATTAAGAAATACAAAAAAAAAACTAGCCGGGCGAGGTGGCGGGCGCCTGTAGTCCCAGCTACTCGGGAGGCTGAGGCCGGAGAATGGCGTGAACCCGGGAGGCGGAGCTTGCAGTGAGCTGAGATCCGGCCACTGCACTCCAGCCTGGGCGACAGAGCGAGACTCCGTCTCAAAAAAAAAAAAACAAAAAAAACAAACAAACAAAAAAAAACAAGAAATAAATCGCACAAT
Source organism: Theropithecus gelada (assembly GCF_003255815.1). Classification (NCBI taxonomy): domain Eukaryota; kingdom Metazoa; phylum Chordata; class Mammalia; order Primates; family Cercopithecidae; genus Theropithecus; species Theropithecus gelada. Next base: position 109,624,283 of record NC_037689.1, on the reverse strand, counting down.
AAACTTTGCCATCTATTTTAAAAATCAGGAGACTAAAGCAGCAAAATGCAAGTAATCTAAAAGGTTTTAGATGGCAGAAGGGAAATAATGTCTAAATGAGGCAATGACTCAGGACACATCCCATATAAACCAATGCAACACAAACCAGGATTAAAAATTCAGAGCTATTCAGGAAGTGTTATGATATAGACATGGAGGTGCAAGTATTTCTGTACTCTACAATACCTGGAAATATCTGAAGCTTACTTCATTTTGGTCAAATCCTGTTAAAATTTCCAAAGGAACTACCATTTTTCTTCTGCTTTCCTAGAATTTCACTATATTCAATACTATTCCAAAATTACAAGCACCTCAGGTACACACAGAGATTGCTATAATAGTATTTGACTTATCTAGCTAGCCTCAAACTGAAGGCCTATTTGATTTTAGTCCTATATGGATGGTGAAATTTCTCCTGTTTCTCTAACTTTAAACCATGATTATCACCTAGTTTGAAGAAAATAAAGATAGGCATTGTATCACAAGACTGATTACAAACTAAATATTGGGTTTGTAATATTTAACTTAAAAGCATATTGCTCCGGGAATTTCTGAAGTGTTCAGTTTGTTCTGAAAAATCTAAAATTCTGTAAAAATAAGAATTCAAAGAACATTAAGCATGCATTTTAAGTTTAAAGATAGGTAAGACTTTCACAAAGGAAAATGACCAACTCCTCCCTCAACCCATATAACTAGAATATACTATCTGACTTTAACTAGTTTGTCATGAGTATGAAAATTCTTTGCCTTAGAAAATATCAAACCTTTGTTTCTTCTGTTCCTTTATTGCAGCTCTCTGGTATATTTTCAGCATTGTAGCAGGCACCCCACTCTTCCATCCTATTTCAAAATATTTAGAGCAAAGAGCTTTTTATAAATGCAGAATTTACTTATCTTAAGCCTAACGACTACACCACCACCTAGTGGTAAATTAGCTCAGTTCTAAAACTAAGGCAAATGCTTTTTCATTCCAACATTTGCATTTACGCTTCCTTTTTATAAGTATGTGCTACAATATACTTAGCAGATTACCTCCTGTATTTTACAACTCCTGTGAGAACACACTCTTAGGGTGATCCCTATGATCCCTGCCTCATTCATTTTACTGGTCTCTCTCTCTCTCCTCTGCCGCCTGTAAGGAAGCAAGCAGCCATGTTCACCACAATGTAGCAGAGGTGAGGTAATTACTTCCGGCCAACTGACAGCAAAAACTTGAAGCTCTCAGTCCTATAGTTCAAAGGAACTGAATGCTGCCAAGAACCATGAGTGGGGAAGTGGATCTTTCTCCAGTCAAAGCTCCATCCAGCTAAGAACTCAGTCCTGACCAACAACCTCATTATAGTCTTATGAGACACTCAGCAGAAGATACAGCTAAGCCATGCCCAGATTCCTAATCCACATAAATTGTGAGAAAAGTGTGCTGTTTTAAGCTGCCAACTTTATAGTAACAGTGTTACACAGCAAAACATAACTAATACACCTTGCCTTCCGACTACTGTAGTTTCCGTAAGCCTAAAGTCCTTAAGACAAGTGATCAGTGACGAATGAAGCAACCTTTACCCTAATACATGGTTGCCACTCCTGGCAGTCCCAAATGAGCTTGGTGCTACTTTAGAATCAGTATTTTCTCAAAGTATGATCCACAGCCTACCTACATCAGAATGCTTAGGCACACTTGTTTAAAAAACAGATTCGTGGTCCCATCCTGACCTCAAATTTTGTGACAGTAGGCACAGGAACCTACCTTTCTAACAAGCACTGTAATTCTTATACAACTAAAGTTTGAGAACCATGTAATTAGATAGTTCTGAACTTTCTTCTAGCAATACAAAACGAACCTGAACAAAACCCCCAAAGTCTGGGCATCTCACAATACATCTCTTTGGTAAAACTCTCCCCCCATTAAAAATATATATCCTAACATATGTGTATGTGTGAATATGTAACCTAACTCATAAGCTTGCCAGGCCCCTTCCACTTTCAAATGACTATGCACATAACTATGAAACATAATTATTATAATATCCCCTTTCCCTTTATTACCTATTCTGATTTGAACTCTTGTAATCAGTATGGGCATCCTCACTTCCAGTCACAGCATTATTTCTGTTCTTCTTAGAACCACTTCGAAACAATTTAATCGCAGTTTTCAACTCTTCTTCATCCACAACAAACACATCTTTATAGAGAATTTCATACAATACAGCTGAAGAAAAAATGGCCGAAATTCCAATTGTCAAAATAAGATTTATATTAACTACGTGAAAATAGTCATAATCCTGCGTGTAAATAGGTACCAACAAGGTTTTAAAGGTGCTATTCATGGTAGGTCTCTGAGTGAAAACAAGTCATCTGAAATCACACCCAAAATTTATAAAGCCTTCACATACCCTGACAAACAGCTGCACTTGACTGAAATTGTTTTGAGTACACAGAATCGTAGTGACCACTATTTGAATAGCAGAGTAGAATCTAAAGAAAAACACACAGAACAATTAAGTGAATGTTACACATCTTAAAACCATGAAATTAAGATGATAATTAACTTGAAATTGAGTCAGTAGTCAGTAACTGATAACTATTTGAATTTCTTTTTTTTAAAGTGATTTTTAAAATCTAAATATAAGGAAACGCAACCTGTACCTCATAAAGATTTTCTTGGCAGTGACTTTTAAATGCCAAGATTAAAATTACTACTAAGGTTACACTGTGAGCCTTAATCACATTAATATGCCAAACAAGTCCTGATTTACAAATTTGCTAAAGAAAAAAAAAAAAAAAAAAAAGGGACACTTAGAAATTGAGTTATTGAACATAACAGAAAGCCTAACAGATGCCAAAAGACCCAGTTAACTTCTAAGAATGACTGGAAAAATTAGGTCAAATACCCAAATACTCCAAACTCAGACTAAGGGAGGAAAGGGATTTTATTCAATTATTTAAAAAGTTATCCATTTTGAAAATCTTGTTGATTCTGGGGAGCCGAGCGCGTGGCACGAGCGTCACGCCAAACAGCCCGCTCGCCTTCTCCTCGGTGTCGGCCGCCGCCACCTCCCAGAACCTCCTCGTGCCCTCGTGTGCCAGGCCCGCGGTGGCCGAGATCCACGGTTCACAGCATGTCCGCCTTGGCCCCTGCTGCGGAGGGAGAGGGAACCCCCGCCCAGCCCGCATCCGAGAAAGAACCCGAAATGCCCAGTCCCAGAGAGGAGAGCGAGGAGGAAGAGGACGAGGACAACCAGGAGGAGGAGGAAAAAGAAAAGAGTCTCATGGTGGAAGGCAAGAGGGAAAAGAAGAAAGTAGAGAGGTTGACAATGCAAGTCTCTTCCTTACAGAGAGAGCCATTTACAATTGCACAAGGAAAGGGGCAGAAACTTTGTGAAATTGAGAGGATACATTTTTTTCTATGTAAGAAGAAAACCGATGAAGTTAGAAATCTACACAAACTGCTTTACAACAGGCCAGGCACTGTGTCCTCATTAAAGAAGAATGTGGGTCAGTTCAGTGGCTTTCCGTTCGAAAAAGGAAGTGTCCAATATAAAAACAAGGAAGAAATGTTGAAAAAATTTAGAAATGCCATGCTAAAGAACATCTGTGAGGTTCTTGATTTAGAGAGATCAGGTGTAAATAGTGAAGTAGTGAAGAGGATCTTGAATTTCTTAATGCATCCAAAGCCTTCTGGCAAACCATAGCCAAAATCTAAAAAAACTTCTAGCAAAGGCAGTAAAAACGAACGGAACAGTTCTGGAATGGCAAGGAAGGCTAAGCGAACCAAATGTCCTGAAATTCTGTCAGATGAATCTAATAGTGATGAAGATGAAAAGAAAAACAAGGAAGTCTTCAGATGATGAAGATAAAGAAAGTGAAGAGGAGCCACCAAAAAAGACAGCCAAAAGAGAAAAACCTAAACAGAAAGCTACTTCTAAAAGTAAAAAATCTGTGAAAAGTGCCAATGTTAAGAAAGCAGATAGCAGCACCACCAAGAAGAATCAAAACAGTTCCAAAAAAGAAAGCGAGTCTGAGGATAGTTCAGATGATGAACCTTTAATTAAAAAGTTGAAGAAACCCCCTACAGATGAAGAATTAAAGGAAACAATAATTACTGGCCAGTGCTAACTTGGAAGAAGTCACAATGAAACAGATTGCAAAAAGGTCTATGAAAATTATCCTATTTATGATTTAACTGAAAGAAAATATTTCATAAAAACAACTGTAAAAGAGCTAATTTCTTGAGATAGAGGACAGAGAAGATGACTCGTTCCCACAGATTTGAAGATCTGATTTATACCATTATACCAGCAAAGAGAATGTATTTCCTTTTCTAAATCCTTGTTAAGCAACGTTAGAACTTACTGCTGACCTTTTTATCTTGAGTCTCATGTGAATTTGAGTTTGCTATTTTAAATTGAATTTCTATGCCATTTTTAATTTAAAATCTTACATGGCATTAACTGTTCCTTGCTTTTATAGTTGTATTTTGTACATTTTGGGTTTCTTTATATAAGGTCATAGATTCTTGAACTGTTGTGGTTTTTAGTGCACTTAATATTAGCTTGCTTAAGGCACACTTTTAATCAAGTAGAACAAAAACTATTATGACTGGGATTTATACACACAGAGATTGCAGTATTTAGTATATGAAATATTTTGAATACACATCTCTCTCAGTGTGAAAATTCAGTGGCAGTGTGTCCATCATATTAAAAATATACAAGCTACAGTTGTCCAGATGACTGAATTGGAACTTTTCTCCTGCATGTGTATATATGTCAGACTGTCAGCATGACAAAAGTGACAGATGTTATTTTTGTATTTTTAAAAAACAATTTGTTGTATACAAAGTTTTTAAATTTCTTTTGTGCAGACCACTTTTTAAACTCACGTAGGTAGGTATCTTTACAGGTGTAGACTATGGAATGTCAGTGTTCAGCCAGACAGTATGATGGAGTAGTGAAAGTCAATTCAGTGATGGAACATGAAGGAACAGTCAGTTATCCTGCTTTGTCTCGAAAGTGTCATCAATTTGTAATTTTAGTATTAACTCTGTAAAAGTGTCTGTAAGTACGTTTTATATTAAGGACAGACCAAAAATCAACATATCAAAGCTTCAAAAACTTTGGGAAAGGGTGGGATTAAGTACAAGCACATTTGGCTTATAGTAAATGAACCGATTTTTATTAACTGCTTTTGTCCATATAAAATGCTGATATTTACTGGAAACCTAGACACCTTCATGATTACGATTAAAGTACCAGATTATAATGCCAGAATATAATGTGCAAGCAATCGTGGATATCTCTGACAAAGTGTATCTCAAAAATAATATACTTTTACATTAAAGAAATTTGATGTTTCTCTGGAGTTGGGGCTCTGGCTTTTAAAGTTTGGCTAATCAGTGTTGATTCTAGATGATCAACATAATGGACCACTCCTGAATGAGACTAATTTTGTCTTTCAAATTTACTGTCTTAAATCAGTTTATTAAATCTGAATTTTAAAACATGCTGCTTATGACAGAATGACACATTTGATGTATCAGTTAAGGGTTGAAAAATATCTTTGCATCATGGAACAGAAATATATATGTTGAATGTTAACAGGTATTTTCACAGGTTTGACTTGTTTGATAGTTACTCAGACACTAGGGAAAGGTAAATAGAAGTGAACAAAATAAGCAACTAAATGAGACCTAATAATTCGTCTTCGATTTTAAATATTTAATTCATTCTTATAAACCTTGTCAATAAAATTAATCTAAATTTTAAAAAAAGTTATCCATTTAACTGAATAGCAATATATCAATACACTATATAGCACCAATACTACTAGAGAGACTTCCTCAATGAATTAAGGCACATCTCAGGCTACAAAAATGACAGTTTAACGTCTGAGCTGATTCCTTGAATCCCTAGAGGTTTTTTTTTTTCCCAAAACAATTCAAAGGCCATGCTTGTTAAGCAAAATTTTGTCAGTCAAAATGTTGCATGTGATGAAATTTGTTTACATAACTGTTCCAAAACCTTTCTGAATTTTTGTTAAAAAAATCTGTCTTTGCCAGGTGGGGTGGTGTGTGCCTATAGTCTCAGCTACTACGGCAGGAGGGTCACTTGAGCCCAGGGGTTTGAAGCTGTAGTGTGCTATGATCTCACCTGTGAATAGCCACTGCACTCCAGCCTAGGCAACATAGTGAGATCCCCATCTCTTAAAAAAAAATCTGTCTTATATAAGGGATATAATCCCTAGTGATTAAGGTTCTTCCATTTTGAAGGTATCAGCAACCTGAGTTACTCAAAATGATTCTGCAATCTGTGGAAAGATGTTGCCACCAAGCCTCCTTGGCAGAAAAAAAAATTATCCTAAGCATTCTTTTTTTCTATCTTCCTACTCTTCCCTGGGCTAACTTCTCTCAATAATCCAGTTATTTGATCCCAGGTCTATTATTCTTCACTCGTCTTTTTGGAAATCACAATTCTATTTCAGTAATAATCCATTTCAAAGTACTGAAGTCAAATGTCAAGCTAAAGTAACTCACAGTAAAGTTTAAGTTATAAGTTTCTCCTACCACAAGGGGTATCTGCATTTAAGAGTTTATTAACCCATAAGAACAGTGAGCAGATTGTGAGCAGAGAAACCCTTTGTACTTTGGGCTACAAGAACTGGGAACTCTAAAAAGTATTAATAACTAGAGGTAGCTGTTAAGGAATAAAGGAATTCAGTTAACCAGACTGATGAACAAGCAGTTCTTATAGAAAGAAGACGGGCAACTATATAATTTCTCTATTAAAGTAGCAAGAATTTCCATTTTGACTGGAAGAGGCAAAACAAGGCATGATGGCTTTTATGTTTCTCATGGTATCCCAACATGAAATAATAATTCATACATACTTGTGGGTGATTTGTTTGGGAGTGGGCAGATGGGATGTAATTAATGGCAGTAAACTAGTGAAAAAATGGGGTAGATCTATATTACTAAGAAGGATATTTTAAAAGAACAAGTAACAATGTTAAATATGAGCCCATTTACATTTAAAAGACAAATACAAAGAAAATGATACAGAAAGATACTCACCAATACTTAATAGTTTGTTACTTTGAAGTGCATGAGAACCAATATTTGTTACTTCGAAGTGCATAAGATTGAAGAGGATGAGTGGGGACTTTCTTATTCTACGTTTCCAGACTTAATTTTATTTTGTTTTTAATGTAAGTATGTACTTCTATTTAGATAGAGCAAATGAGCTGAGTGAAGATGGCTCGATTTCAGCTGAATACACTTAAGAAACTGAAGATAACTATGTAGAATGCAGAATTAAGTCAACACAGAAGGTGAAAGATACCGAAGTGAATATTAGACATTTATTTCTATGAAAGTTTGTTCTAAAATATTTTTAGAAGGTTCGTTAATAATGGTCACGCCTATAATAAAGTCATTTTTATTTATTTATTTTTGAGATGGAGTCTTGCTCTGTCGCCCAGGCTGGAATGCAGTGGTGAAATCTCGGATCACACAACCTCTGCCTCCTGGGCTCAAGCGATTCTTCTACCTCAGCCTCCCAAGTAGCTGGAATTACAGGCATGCACCACCACACCCAGCTAATTTGGGTATTTTTAGTAGATACGGGGTTTCACCATATTGGCCGGGCTGGTCTCAAACTCCTGACCTCAAGTGATCCACCTGCCTCGACCTCCCAAAGTGCTGGGATTACAGGCATGAGCCACCACACCCGGCCTCATTTTTAAAAACTCGGTCCTGATGCCAATCTTAGGAGGGTGAACTGAGATAAAGCAACAAAGTTTTAGGGAAAGTAAAGCATCACAGAATAAAAGCACCTGGCTTTTCAATATAAACACACACCCCCACTCTATAAATTCCCAAATCAGACATATATATGCACTATCCTGTACATGCAAATATCCAAGTGCTGGTAAGCATTAGCTCTGTATACATGTATGGATATTTGTAGGTTGTACACACTCAAAAGGTCTGACATTTTTGTATACTCATGGTTCCCAATGGGTAATGTTCCCCCTAAATTAGCTAAATAATCTCTCTGTAAGATACACAAGACATTTAAAATGGAACTGTATAACTGCAGGAACTAAGTGGTGGGTACATGAATGTTTACTACATGAGTCTTCAAACTTCTCTCTGTATGAAAAATTTCAGAATACAATGTTGGGGAAAAACTGAACTGGAAGTTTAAAGATCCCTGGTAAAGATCCAAATTTCATCTCAAGCAATGCTATGTACAACTGCTTAGATACAAAAGCTAACACTGCTCTTCCTCAAACAATTCAGATTATGTCACACCTTTGCCTAAAAACTTTCCATTAGTGTTTCGGGTCAAGTGTGCTGGTGTCTGAAATTTACTTTAAAATACATCAAAAAAGAAAGATGGACAGATGAATGGATCGAGGAATAGATATGTTATAAGAATACTAAGATGTTAACAGCAGATTCTAGGTGGTGGGTAAGTATATGGATGCTCACCGTAAAATTCTGTTAACTTTTCTGTATGTTTCAACATCATAATAAAATGTTGGGAAAAAGTTTCAAATGACTATTCTGTACAATGAAAAGACAAATTATTTGGCATGGCTTGCTCTACCTCTTACTATGTAACTGTAGCCTATCTTTCCAGCATCACCCTCCTCACATCCAACTACTTAAGTGCCAAAGGGTCTCTTGCTTCTATGCCTTGTATATAGTGTTTCCTCTGAATACACTGCTCTTCATATTTGACGGACTCTTTTATATTCCACTTAAATGTCACTACCACCATGAAGCTTTCCAAACTCCCTCAAGCAGAAAGAAGGGGTTTTTCCTTTGTGCTTTTAGCACAGTTTTTATTATTATAAAACTTACCACTTTGCTGTAATTAACCCTTTGAAGTTCTGTCTTCATTGCCCCTTAAGCTCTTGGAGGGCAAGGATTTCACTGTATTCATTTTGGTGTCCCCAAAGCTCAGAAAAGAGATAATTAATGTACCTCATTCGTACTTATCTTCTAAGTTATCTCCTACTCAGTCTTCTCTATTCCTAATGCTACTTCTCCTTAGCTCAGATATTCCCCCTCAATGACCATAACAGCATCCTAACAGTTCTCCTGGTCTCTAGTCTTGTCTTGCCATCATTAAAATTTTGTCTAAATTGTGTTCCATGTTGTGAAATAAGACATATAAAACTCAAACACTATGTAGTCTATATTTCACTAATAAAATAATCAGGATAAAGGTTTTTCTTTTATAAACTTTTTGGAGGAGAAACTGTATGCTGAAAAACAATTTATCTGCTGAGTATTCTCAACTAACAATCAAGTACTTTACTAGGCAGTAGTAGACACTGTCACTTCCCTCAAGAAACTTTCAGATAATGAAAGAAATACATATGAAGACAAACACAATATAATAAATACTACAATTACTTGGGAGCTGCTAGGGGAGAACAAAGTGAGAAAATGACTCCAGGGGCATTGGGAAAGTTTCAAACAGAAAGACACAAAGTATGAAAGGCAGAATACCTGGAAGCATGGCATAATAAGGATGGAAGAAAATAAAGCTGCTTTGGGACCTTTCAGGATGCTGAATGCCTAGCTTCAAAGTTTGAACCTTATCCTTTCTAGTCACTGAGAAGCCATTTAGGGTTTGGGGTGGGTTTTTTCCTATCACAGAGAAATGACAATCAGATCTGTTTAGAGGGCTAACAACACTGAGATTAACTGACTAGAGAGGAAAATGCTAGTAACAGAGAAACCTGTCATTCAGACTATGCTTTTCATTAATTAGGTTAAAAAAATGATTTAATATCCAGGCAAGCCAGAAGCATCATTCAACTTCTTTTATATAAGTCAACATTCACTCATCTTCTTACCTTGTCTTCATAGCCATTATCTGTGACATAAGTTGGAGGTTTTCCAGGAAAGCGATAAAGAATGAAATCCCGACTACATGGGGAAAACAAAGGTTAAGTGAGAAGACATAATTTGGCATATGTAAAAGATAGTTATAGAAACAACTATTTCTGCTTTTAAATTGCCTACCTTATTCATATAAAGCAATATAAATATCCGGTTTAATGTTTGGCTTTAAAATAATCCAAAAGGGCTAAATGACGTTAATTCAAAGTAGACGGCTAATTGCCCCTAAAGTCCTATGGATTTTTTTTTTAATGTATCTTAATTTGGGAGGAGAAGGCGTAAAGACAATGAATTATTAATTGTATGTATGGCTGTGAGTTGGGGGGTGGTGCTCTCCTTTATTTTTTGGCAAAAGGCTAGAAAATAGGCATTTCAGCTTTTGCAGACTATATGATTTATTCAACTTTGCTTTGGTAGCATGAAAGCAGCACAGACAATGCATAAGTGAATGAGCATGACTGTGTTCCAACAAAGCTTTATAGACACTGAAATCTGAATTTTATATAATTTTTCCATCCCATGAAACATTCTTCTTTTGACTTTTCAACCATTTAAAATAGTTTAACACTCTCTCTTAGCTTTCTTTATTCTAGATATCAACACATCAAATCTCAAATTTCCCCAATCCCGAAGAGACCGTTAATTGAGATCTTATACACACATGCATGCAAACACCCACTCTCAAAGAAAAGAGGATATAACTTACTTATAAATTAGAGAAAGAGCTCTTATTTCCAGCTGGCCAGCACTTTCCTAAACATAAATAGTGTATAGAGTTTTAAAAAAACATTCTGTAGCTAGGAGGTAGTTTTTTCAAGTTCAACAAATTTTTAGCTGCTTAGCACTATTTTAGATGAAGAATTTGTAGAACACACTATAACCTGTTTTAAGGCTTGGAATACTGTGATAGCTACTTATTAACATAAACTTATCCTGAAAAAAGGATCTAAAGCCCTACTTAGCCATTAAGTAACAAGGACAGTTAATAGGAGAGATTTTAAAAACACAATAAAGATGGAACTAGTATAATAAAAAGGCAGTAGGGATTTAGTAAATGTGTTTTTTAAGTCCAGAACCATGGAATTAACTTTATCATATAAAAATTATTTCTAAATAAAGTATGAATTTATGAATTTTACTCCCACATAAAAGGAAGAAAACTACAAATCAGGGGAATTGTTTAATAACAAAATAATGACCTCTTGGTAAAATTCATTACCACCCTCCTCCTCCATTAAAGTGAAAAGGCTTAAGCTTCTCCTGTTTCCAAGTAGTATATACTCTTTTGCTAGTCTATGGTTGATGGGATTCTTAACACACAATTATCAATATTCGACACAAACCAATAGGTCAATTTTCAGCCTCTAAACTTATGCAAGAACTATTGGATTCAACACAGTTGACTACTAAATAAAATAGTTGGGGTCTGGCTAAAATAATACAGCTGAATGAATAAATTTACATTACTATTCCAAATAACTCTGAAAAGATTAAACCCCCATATTTGATCTTACCTTGGGATCTCCCAACCGTTCCAGGTATTTCTCAAAAGATCCCTCCACATACTTCAAAAATAAAACAAACTCGACTTAACCAAATACACAGCATTACTGAAATCTGATTATATTCTACAATATTATCCTGCAATGGGTTTTTTGCTCAGCTCAACAATTATGGTAGTAAGTTTCTACTTTGCACAGCACCTCAAGAAGATCTGCACATACACAAAAGTCATGAGTGGAGAAAAACTGGAGTATAAAAGTATCTTAGGAAATGGTCCTGGCATATCCACATACCAGTGCATTTCATCAAATGGTATGCTTTTGAGTTTCATTTGAAACGCCAATTTAAGTAATGACAATTTTCATAAATCAAGCAAGACCAGTATTTCTAAGGATTTCAAATTTCACAAGACATGCATTTACAAAATTAAACTGAGGAACTTTAAAGAGAATTTCATTAGTTTCTAAAAAGACCATGGGACAAGGGAACTTTTTAGGGGTGATGGAAACATTCTATATCTTGACTGTAGTGGCAGTTCCATGATTGCATATTATCGCCAAAACTAAAAATGGTAAACTTAAAATGATGAGTTTTATTGTATGTAAAATATGCCTCAATAAAAATGAAATTAAACTCAGGACTGTAATAGATTTATTTCTAGTTCCATGGATACATATCATTAGACTTTAAAAAAATCATTTAAATTTTCCTTTTAAAAAGTTTTGAGATATAAATGACACACAGGCCGGGTACAGTGGCTCACGCCCGTAATTCCAGCACTTTGGGAGGCCAAAGTGGGCAGATCATGAGGTCAGGAGATCAAGACCATCCTGGCTAATACAGTGAAACCCCATCTCTACTAAAAATACAAAAAAAATTCGCCGGGCATGGTGGCGGGCACCTGTAGTCCCAGCTACTTGGGAGGCTGAGGCAGGAGAATGGCATGAACCCAGGAGGCAGAGGTAACAGTGAGCCAAAATCATGCCACTGCACTCCAGCCTGGGCGACAGAGCAAGACTCCGTCTCAAATAAATAAGTAAATAAATAAATGACATACAATAAACTGCCCAACTTAAATAGTACAAATTTTGACTTATGTATACACCCATGAAATCATCATCACAATTGAGATAGTGAATATATCACTTCCATAAGTATCCTTGTGCCCCTCTATAACTCATATATAACCACTGATCTGCTTTCTGTCACTATAGATTGGCTTGTATTTTTTCTAGAGTTTTATATAAGGGAAATCAAACAGTATAAACTTTGCAGGGGATTTGGTTTCTATCACTCAGTATTGAATTGAAATTCATTTATGTAGTTTTAAAATTTTACACACATCTTTGTTACTCAAAATGTTGTCCACAAACCAATAGCAAACATTACTTCAGAGTTTGTTAAAAATGCAGAAATCTCCACTGAGCGCAGTGGCTCACACTTGTAGTCTCAGCACTTTGGGAGGCCAAGACAGGCAGATCACTTGAGCCCAGGAGTCTGAAACCAGTCTGGGCAACATGGCAAAAACCCCATTGCTACTAAAAACACAAAAAACTTAGCCCAGTGAGGTGGTGTGTGCCTGTAGTCCCAAGTTACTTTGGAGGCTGAGGTGGGAGGATTGCTTCAGCCTGGTAGAGGACGCAGCAAGCCGTGATCCTGCCACTGCACTCCAGCCTGGGCAACAGAGTAAGACCCTGTCTCAAGGTAAGAAAAAAAAGAAATCTCGGGCCACAACTCAGACCTACTGAATCAAAACCTGTATTTTAACAAGATCTCCAGGTGATTTGTATGCACAGAAACACTTGAGATGCACTGCTTTACACTGTGGTCTTGCATTTGAAGTAATGTCACGAATAATCCTTTCTCCAGGTGTAGAGAAGACTACAATCAACTTCAAGGTAACAAGCTTTTAAGTCAAGAAGTCTTCACATAGTTTTAAAATTCACTGAAACCAGTTGAGAAAATTAAGAGTAAAACTCGAACAGCAGGCAAATACCCACAATAAATAGAAGAAACAAATAGCACTGGAAGGGCCAGAAGTGTTTTAAAACACACACACACACACACACACACACACACACACACAAAAGGAAGCCTCCAATTTCATTAACAAGAATTCAAATACATGAAGGTGTACAAATGTCTTCTGTAAGTTGTTTTACCTAAAGTTAATCATTAGTGGCAGAGCTCTAATTATACAATTTGTCACATGGAAAGACTAGATACTTAGACTCATTTGTTCCCTTACAACTAAGTTTTACAAGATTCCTCAAATTGACTGGCTGAAGATTACTGTCCACAGGATTAAGCAAGAAAATAGAGGGGGTTCCCATTTGTACATATTTTAAAATATGCACTGCAAAACATTAACAGAGCCAAACCTTTCATGAACTATTATTAATTGTTCAATAAAACTGTATGAATAATATAAAACAGCAATCAAAATGTAACTTTTTGGGGTCTGGAGTTCTTGGTGTAGGACGAGGTAAGTAGTGGGAAAATGTAGATTATTCTTGATTTTTAATTAACCTTGATTTTTAAACAACCTAATTCTAGCAGAAGGTCCAGAAGCACGTTAGCTACTGGGAAGGGAACCAGTTGGGAATTAAATATTTGCTATTGAGGAGACTGCATGATATAGTTTAATTTTGGTAGGTGCTCACAATTACTTTCCTACCTGCTACATAGTCTACCAGCACTCCCCTGGGTATGTATTCTACTTACAGACTCAAAAGTTTGTTGATTTTCCCTCATATATGAGACACAAGCCTTCCTGATTTCCAAATGATGGACCTGGCTGCAAAACAACTAAAAAGAAGAGAAAGACCAGCCCACTGTCAGTAGTCATTTAAAATAGGCACTTCTAAATCAAGACTATGAACTGGACACTTAAGCCTTCCTTATTCAGAACATATGTAGAAAATTGAGAAATTAAATCATCTAAGTTTTTCTTAATATCGTCTTCAACGAAATTGGGGAAGGATGACTGTCATGCCCCATCCCCTTTTCTACTCCTTATGTGCACAGTCTATAATTTTTTTCTTAGGTATTAGAGGAAGCAGGGGATGCTTACGAAGGATCAAGATATATTTCAAAGTTGTCTTTAGCCTCATCTTACCCCTCCTACATTACAAACTAGCATTTAAAAAACAGAAAAGATAGCAAAGGTACAGCAATATAGGCTATTCAGCAAAGGCATGCGCCAAGCTAATAAGAGCAAGCAGCTTCTCTCTAGGACCTGATAGGCCTGATGTTTTCACTAGAAAGCAGGGGAATTTTTTTGTTTCTTTTGGCAAACTACAGGACCATCCCATGTCTCAAACTCTGAAAACTCAGTACAGGGAAGATATGTTTTCCTTTTACCTGCTCCGAAATAGCCCGAAAAAGGCAAGAGGCATCCTTGGCAGTCAGCTTTCGAAACAGCCCTAAGCTGCCTAAATATTCATCCATTGATGCCTCATTCAAAGACTTCTGGCTGCAGTAGTTTTTCCATCCTTTATGCATTTTGTACAGGGTGGGGGTGAGAGGGAGAGGAAAAAAAGTGTGGCAAGAGGGAAAAAGCAGGGTGCAGGTAGGATGGGTAGCAGTAACAAGGGCTTGCTTATGCAGGTATCCGGAAAGCAGCCCAAAGTCTAGGCCTGAGAAGGCAGTTGAAGTCAGCGCTGCAGAATCTTGGCACTTCCCAGGAGCAGAAGCAATGGACTTGGCTTGCCCAGGACAAGTCAGGACCCTGTGAAAAGAAGAGGAAGAGCCAATCCTCCTAGGAATAGGGAACTCAGACTGAGGAGGAGACGTGGGAGGGAGGGAGAAAGTGCTTAGAGTTACCTCCTTGGGAAAGAGTGGGATTAACCCAATCAGACCAAGGTTGAGAAAAGTATGCATAAGCAGCTGAGCTTTGGGACTAGAAGGAAACTGACTTTGCAGCTTAACTCAGGGCAACTGCTGCACGAGGCTGAAAAGGGACTACAATAAGGCTCAGGTGTGTAGGTTGCAGCCTGGTCAACATTACATTGCTTTAAGATCTCTAGCTGAATATTCAACTAGTCTCTCCCCCAAATTCCCTGCTCCTTTCATAGTTTCAGGGAAACATGGAGGGAGGGAATCTTGATGAACCTAGTTAACCTGTGAGTATTTGCATTAATATCTTTTTAATACACACAAAAAAGGAGAAGGAACTTCCCTTAATCTATAGTGGCAGAGGACACAGTTCAAGCTAAGTACCAAAGCTATTACCTGGATATTCCAGACATAGGGTTGAAGTAATCTTCTAATTCTAGATAATAATCTCTGCCAGGATCACAGAAACTAAATCTTATTGGCCATGCTAGGGAAACCTTATACAATTCTTGACTAAGGCCTCCAAAGTATTATATGGCACCAATAAAAAAGAAAAATGCAAAAACAAAAGTGTGTTTCTTTAAAAATGGAAATAAAAATTTAAATGGAAGCAGCATGAAAATATCCATAAACTTTCTAATAGACTACATTTGAAATGGTATGGTACAGTATGAGATGAGGTAGACAATGAGAGATGTGTTTCAATGTTTTACTAGCATACTTTTCCAGAAACATAACTCTGGATTCTGAGAAAAACCACAGAAAATAGTAAGTGCCAAAGGCAGGCCCAATTGCTTGCATTATTTGTTCCTATTATCTATGCTATCTAGCGTCTTTTATTTTTATTTAAACGCAAAAATCCAATTCCTTTCTTACATTTTTTAAGTATTAAAAAAATAAATAGGTCAAAAGTTGGCTTTAGAGAAGGCACAACATTAAGCTGCTTTCAAAATTGTTTTTTTTTTTCTTTTTCTTCTTCTTTTTTTTTTTTTTTTTTTTTTTTTT